>NC_053024.1:71510852-71730793 GCF_003073215.2 Triticum urartu | reverse complement strand
GAGAGAGAGGAAGCCATCTAGCTACTAACTACAGACCCGAAGGTCTACAAAGAACTACTCACGCATCATCAGAGAGGCACCAATGGAGGTGGTGAACCCCATCCGTGATGGTGTCTAGATTGGATCTGGTGGTTCTGGACTTTGCGGCGGCTAGAATTGATTTTCGTCGACTCCCCTAGGGTTTCTGAAATATTAGGGTATTTATAGAGTGAAGAGACGGTCCGGGGGGGGGGGGTGCGCACCCGAGGTGGGCACAACCCACCAGGGCGCACCCTGGTGGGTTGTGCTCTCCTCGGAGCACCCCCCCAGGCGCAGCCTTGGCCATTAGGTGTCTTCTGGTCCAAAGAAATCTCCGTAAAGTTTCATTGCATTTGGACTCCGTTTGGTATTGGTTTCCTGTGATGTAAAAAACATGCAGAAAACAACAACTGGCACTTGGCACTATGTCAATAGGTTAGTACCAAAAAATGATATAAAATAATTATAAAACATTCAAGATTGATAATATAATAGCATGAAACAATCAAAAATTATAGATACGTTGCGTATCATGGTGTTGGCTAAAATTCCTATGCCAGCAATGAGCTCATAGCGATGACGTGGGATTTAAGCCGACGCCAGCACTATTTGAAAACAAACTAGTGCTAGCGTTGATGGAAAATGGCGCGCCACCAACGAAAGGTGTGGTTAGCCGTTTTTTCCACTAGTGACTACTAGGATACCCCGCATTCATCAAGTTCATGGCCATCCCATGCTACACCTACATGAAGCTACATATGCCGGGTCCAAATGGGGTAATCACCATCTCTAGCGACACCAAAACCATGCATGTAGTAGAGGTCGCCCACTTGGAGCAGGAAGAGGCCAACCTTCTAGAGGACGAACATGAGTGCACGAAGGTCTCCTCTGAGAAATTCAAGAAATATAAGGACGTCGACATGACCACAGCTGCCAAGGAGCCACCAGCAGACCCCTCATGCTCCAATTGGATGAGGAAGGAGCGTGGGGCTGAGAGGTAAAAGCAACACCACAAATCAAGGGACATCACCCACAACAGCAAAAACAGGCTACATTGATTTCTCTCTCCTCATTGTTTACATTCACAACATTAGATTTGTTTTAAGAACAAATTATCAACAATAAAGTCAATGCCTTTACTACCCTTTGGCTTGTCATATAAAACATTGATGCGATGGCGTTATAAATACACCTTAGCACCATAATCAAATCAAACTTTTTATCCATGCTCCATGGTACTATAAAGCACCCTGTGTTGACCATGTCATGTTGAGATTCAAGGGGAGTGGAGAGATCCTTCTATGAGATAGGTTCGGGGGCTGCATCTCTGTTGTACTTCCCCGACCCCGTATGAGTTGTATCCAACAGCCACTCAAATCTTGCTCGGGGGATGTATCATAGTACAACCCGCAGCCAAGCCTTCCTAACAAGAAGGTTTCCTGTCTGGTTAGGCTTACGACCACCCATCTCTCTTTCACCTTGAGTTCCGCAACACTCACATCCTAACCAACTGATAATCCTACCCTAGCCAAAAGGCATGCGGAAATTTACGATCGTTCTGCGATTTTTGGGCTCAAATAGGGGCCTCCTGCAAACACGTTGACACTCTCGGTGCAACGGGGACACACTTCTCAACAGCTAACTTGGATGTCCAACACAGTCAAGAGACACAAAACAACAAAATATATGTATCAAGATACGTATACTACAGTCATGCTATTTCAAACAAACACGAGGTCTACATATCATCATCCTTAGCGGCACATCACTTAATTATCTTATCCAGCTTGCAGGCGTCCATGACATATTCAGCCTCTGCTCCGACCTCCACTTGAGAGGGCTCCGAAACAGGGCACCCGGATGAGCCATGAACAATCAGGCCCAAGTCAACATCAGGGAGCCTGCCAACACCCTAATGGCACCCTTGTACGCTGCAGAGTACTACCAGTCGAGAAGTTGAGCAGAAGCCCCATGCCAGCAGCTTGACCATGCCATCCAAAGTGTCGTCCTTGGGGGATCAAAAGAAACAATAGTCATGGAAAGACTTACCGGTGATGAGGGGGGCAATCTCTGGCGGAGCGGCCTGATGGTCGCTAAGCAACCCCAACACAGCCGTCTCTATAGTATCAGATGTTGGAGCCTCAGAGGTCATGACCTCCCTGCAAAGGACAGAATTAGAGCCCGACGAATGCCTCAAACACAACGACGCTGCAAAGATAGCAATAGCATACTGGACGGGCTCGACGAGCCTCTGCCTCTTAGCCGCCAGCACCGCCAGCGGCACCTTCAGCTGCGGAGGAGACTCCGGCCGTCCGCGAGGCCGGTGGAATGTGGGCTCCTTCGGCGCGACAGAAGAAGGCCACCCTTGGGGACTGCCAGCTTGGTGACCTCCTTGGAGCGAGCGGGAGCAATCCGGCTTCCGCAGCCTCCTCGCCCCTCCTTCTCAGGGGTGAGGACAATTTACCATCCCGCGGGGCACCATCATTGGTCGCACCACTGGCCGCCTCTCCGTCAGTTGAAGAAGAGACATTTTCCCCTTCTAGGGAGGAGGAAGGTGCTCTGGAGCCACATGCAAGAGGGCTTGCACCTCTGGGCTCAGGGTTTGGCCCGACAACGAGGGATCTGACCGTAGTGCGGCAAAACCCATGAAATCCTAGACACAACAAGTATCATGAAGGTCAGGAACACACATGCCTCACTTTCCCACAACACAACCAGAAATCTCACCCCCTTGGCGGGGCGTCGCGGTTGAAGGCCTCTACTGCGACCTCTAGGGACTGATGGGGAACGAAGCATGAAAATCAAAAAATTTCCTACGGAACGCCCAAGATATAATCTAGGAGATGTATAGCAACGAGAGGGGAGTGTGTCTACATACCCTTGTAGACCAAAATCATTAGCGTCGTAACGCTGTTGATGTAGTCATACTCTTCACGATCCAATCGCAATCCAATCCGATCTAGTGCCGAACGTACGACACCTCTGAGATTAGCACATGTTCAACTCGATGGCGTCCTCTCCTTCTTGATCCAGCAAGCGAGGGAGAGGAGGTAGATGAGATTGGAACCAGCACGGTGGTATGGTGGTGGTGGCAGCAGCGGAATTCCGGTAGGGCTTCGCCAAGCGCATACCAGAGGAAAGATGGGAGAAGTTGGGAGCGACGGAGGGCAAGGGTGGAGGCGTGCGGCTGCCCTCCCACCTCCCCACTATATATAGGGGTGAGGGGGAGGGGCCGCCGGCCCTAGCCCCTCCTCCAAGGGAGGGGGTGGCAGCCCTAGGGGGTGGCTTGGCCCTCAAGCCAAGGGGCGCCTCCCACCCCTAGGTATTTCCCTCCCTAGGCGCATGGGCCCGGTGGGGGGCTGGTGCGCCTGGCCCATCTAGGCCAGGGTGCCCCCTATAGCCCACGTGGATCCTCGGGGTTGGTGGACCCCCGTACCCCTTCGATGCCTCTAGTACACTTGTCGGTATGCCCTCAAACTTTTTTGGTGGCCAAAATAGGACTTCCCATATATGAATCTTTACCTCCGGACCATTCCAGAGCTCCTCGTGATATCACGGATCCCATCTGGGACCCCGAACAACCTTCGAACTTTTCACTATCGAACGTTAAGCGTGCAACCCTACGAGTTCGAAACATGCAGACAAAACCGAGACTCCTCTCCGGTCAATAACCAATAGCGGGACCTGGATGCCCATATTGATTCCTACATATTCAACGATCAGTTGGACCACGATGTCAAAGATTCAGTCAATCCCGTATGCAATTCCCTTTGTCCAGCGATATGTTACTTGTCAAGATTCGATCGTCGGTATCTCCATACCTAGTTCAATCTCGTTACCGGCAAGTCTCTTTACTCGTTCCGTAATACAAGATCCCATGACTAAACTCATTAGTCACATGAAGCTTCTTATGATGTTATATTACTGAGAGGGCCCAGAGATATCTCTTTGTCACACAAAACGACAAATCCCAGTCTCGATCCATGCAACTCAACAGACACCTTCAGAGATACCTGTAGAGCACTGATGTCTACTACACAACCTTCTTCTTGTAGACGTTGTTGGGCCTCCAAGTGCAGAGGTTTGTAGGACAATAGCAAATTTCCCTCAAGTGGATGACCTAAGATTTATCAATCCGTAGGAGGCGTAGGATGAAGATGGTCTCTCTCAAGAAACCCTGCAACCAAATAACCAAGAGTCTCTTGTGTCCCCAACACACCCAATACAATGGTAAATTGTATAGGTGCACTAGTTCGGCGAAGAGATGGTGATACAAGTGGTATATGGATAGTAGATAAAGGTATTTATAATCTGAAATAATAAAAACAGCAAGGTAGCAAGTGATAAAAGTGAGCGTAAACGGTATTGCAATGCATGGAAATAAGGCCTAGGGTTCATACTTTCGCTAGTGTAAGTTCCCTCAACAATAATAACATAATTGGATCACATAACTATCCCTCAACATGCAACAAAGAGTCACTCCAAAGTCACTAATAGCGGAGAACAAACGAAGAGATTATGGTAGGGTACGAAACCACCTCAAAGTTATTCTTTCCAATCAATCCGTTGGGCTATTGCTATAAGTGTCACAAACAGCCCTAGAGTTCGTACTAGAATAACACCTTAAGACACAAATCAATCAAAACCCTAATGTCACCTAGATACTCCAATGTCACCTCAAGTATCCATGGGTATGATTATACGATATGCATCACACAATCTCAGATTCATCTATTCAACCAACACAAAGGACCTCAAAGAGTGCCCCAAAGTTCTACCAGAGAATCACGACGAAAACGTGTGCCAACCCCTATGCATAGGTTCATGGGCGAAACCCGCAAGTTGATCAGTAAAACATACATCAAGTGAATCACGTGATATCCCATTGTCACCACAGATACGCACGACAAGACATACATTAAGTGTTCTCAAATCTTTAAAGACTCAATCCGATAAGATTACTTCAAAGGGGAAACTCAATTCATTACAAGAGAGAAGAGGGGGAGGAGAAACATAAGATCCAACTATAATAGCAAAGCTCGCCATACATCAAGATCGTGCCAAATCAAGAACACGAGAGAGAGAGATCAAACACATAGCTACTGGTACATACCCTCAGCCCCGAGGGAGAACTACTCCCTCCTCGTCATGGAGAGCACCGGGATGATGAAGATGGCCACCGGAGAGGGATTGCCCCCTCCGGCAGGGTGCTGAAATGGGTCTAGATTGGCTTTTGGTGGCTACGGAGGCTTCTGGCGGCGGAACTCCTGATCTATTATGCTCCCCGATGTTTTTAGGGTATATGGAGATATATAGGCAGAAGAAGTACGCCAGGGGGGCCACGAGGGGCTCACGAGGGTGGAGGGCGCGCCCCCCTGCCTCGTGACCTCCTCGCAGATCCCCCGACGTGCACTCCAAGTCTTCTGGGTTTCTTTCCTTCCAAAAAAGAGTTCCGTGAAGTTTCAGGTCAATTGGACTCCGTTTGATTTTCCTTTTCTTCGAAACCCTAAAACAGGATAAAAACAGAAACTGGCACTGAGCTCTGGGTTAATAGGTTAGTCCCAAAAATGATATAAAAGTGTATAATAAAGCCCATAAACATTCAAAACAGTAGATAATATAGCATGGAGCAATCAAAAATTATAGATACGTTGGAGACGTATCAGCATCCCCAAGCTTAATTCCTGCTCGTCCTCGAGTAGGTAAATGATAAAAACAGAATTTTTGAAGCGGAGTGCTACTTGGCATAATTTCAATGTGATTCTTCTTAATTGTGGTATGAATATTCAGATCCATAATATTCAAGACAAAAATTTAATATTGACATAAAAATAATAATACTTCAAGCATACTAACTAAGCAATCATGTCTTCTCAAAATAACATGGCTAAAGAAAGCTATCCCTACAAAATCATATAGTCTGGCTATCCTCTATCTTCACCACACAAAATATTTAAATCATGCACAACCCCGAGGACAAGCCAAGCAATTGTTTCATACTTTTGATGTTCTCAAACTTTTTCAATCTTCACGCAATACATGAGCGTGAGCCATGGATATAGCACTATAGGTGGAATAGAGTGGTGGTTGTGGAGAATACAAAAAGGGGGAAGATAGTCTCACATCAACTAGGCATATCAACGGGCTATGGAGATGCCCATCAATAGATATCAATGTGAGTGAGTAGGGATTGCCATGCAACGGATGCACTAGAGCTATAAGTGTATGAAAGCTCAAAAAGAAACTAGTGGGTGTGCATCCAACTTGCTTGATCATGAAGACCTAGGGCATTTTGAGGAAGCCCATCATTGGAATATACAAGCCAAGTTCTATAATGAAAGATTCCCACCAGTATATGAAAGTGATAACATAGGAGACTCTCTATCATGAAGATCATGGTGTTACTTTGAAGCACAAGTGTGGTAAAAGGATAGTAACATTCTCCCTTCTCTCTTTTTCTCTCATCATTTTTTTTATTTTTTATTTTTTTTATTTGGGCCTTCTCCTCCCTTTTTTATGGCCTCTTTTCTCTTTTTTTTATTTGGGCTTCTTTGGCCTCTTTTATTTTTTTTTTATTTTCGTCCGGAGTCTCATCCCGACTTGTGGGGGAATCATAGTCTCCATCATCCTTTCCTCACTGGGACAATGCTCTAATAATGATGATCATCACACTTTTATTTACTTACAACTTGATACTTAGAACAAGATATGACTCTATATAAATGCCTCCGGTGGTGTACCGAGATGTGCAATGATGCATGAGTGACATGTATGAAAGAATTATGAACGGTGGCCTTGCCACAAATACGATGTCAACTACATGATCATGCAAAGCAATATGACAATGATGAAGCGTGTCATAATAAACGGAATGGTGGAAAGTTGCATGGCAATATATCTCGGATATGGAAATGCCATAATAGGTAGGTATGATGGCTGTTTTGAGGAAGGTATATGGTGGGTTTATGGTACCGGCGAAAGTTGCGCGGTACTAGAGAGGCTAGCAATGGTGGAAGGGTGAGAGTGCATATAATCCATGGACTCAACATTAGTCATAAAGACTCACATATTTATTGCAAAAATCTATTAGTTATTGAAACAAAGTACTACGTGCATGCTCCTAGGGGGGTAGATTGGTAGGAAAAGACCATCGCTCGTCCCCGACCGCCACTCATAAGGAGGACGATCAATAAATAAATCATGCTCTGACTTCATCACATAACGGTTCACCATACGTGCATGCTACGAGAATCACAAACTTCAACACAAGTATTTCTCAAATTCACAACTACTCAACCAGCATGACTCTAATATCACCATCTCCATATCTCAAAACAATCATCAAGCATCAAACTTCTCTTACTATTCAACACTCTATATGAAAGTTTTTACTATTCTGGGATGCCTAGCATATTAGGATTATTTAAGAAAATTACCATGCTATTTAAATACTCTCAAAATAATATAAGTGAAGCATGAGAGTTCATCTATTTCTTCAAAATAAAACCACCACCGTGCTCTAAAAGATATAAGTGAAGCATTAGAGCAAATGACAAACTACTTCGAAAGATATAAGTGAAGATCAATGAGTAGTCGAATAATTATGCAACTATGTGAAGACTCTCTAACATTTAATAATTTAAGATCTTGGTAATCTATTAAAACAGCAAGAAAAGCAAAATAAAATGACATCTAAGAATAGCAAACATCATGTGAAGAAGCAAAAACTTAGGATCAACCGATACTAACCGATAATTGTTGAAGAAGAAAGGTGGGATGCCAACCGGGGCATCCCCAAGCTTAGACGCTTGAGACTTCTTGACATATTATCTTGGGGTGCCTTGGGCATCCCCAAGCTTGAGCTTTTGTGTCTCCTTAATTCCTCTCATATCACGGTCTCCCTAAATCTCAAAAGCTTCATCCACACAAAACTCAATAAGGACTCGTGAGATAAGTTAGTATAAACCATTGCCAAAACCTTATCATACTCTACTGTAGCAAATCACTAAAATTATTATTCAACATTGCATACTAAATGCCTCTGCATATTTAATAGTCCTATCCTCAAATAGAATCATTAAAGAAGCAAACATATGCAAACAATGCAAACATAACAGCAATCTGCCTAAACAGGACAGTCTGTAAAGAATGCAGCAACATCCATACTTCCCTAGCTCCAAAAATTATGAAAGAAAATTCCCACTGTAGTAAATTTATCAGAGCTTAATATTCAAAAGGTTTAAACATTTTATCACATTCTGACTTTTCTAGGGAATTATTGCAACAGCAGTAAACTTTCTGTTTTCAAACAGCAACATGTATACTTGTAACATAGGCATAGTAAAGGCTATCAATGCCACTTTTATTGAAATAAAAGATGCAAAACATTGTTTTAAATAACATCAAGCAAATCATAACAAAATAAATTGATGCTCAAAGCAAAACACATATCATGTGGCAAATAAAAATATAGCTCCAAGTAAAGTTACCGATGAACGAAGACGAAAGAGGGGATGCCTTCCGGGGCATCCCCAAGCTTAGGCTCTTATCTATCCTTGAATATTACCTTGGGGTGCCTTGGGCATCCTCAAGCTTAGGCTCTTGCCACTCCTTATTCCATAGTCCATTGAATCCTTACCCAAAACTTGAAAACTTCACAACACAAAACTTAACAGAAAACTCGTAAGCTCCGTTAGTATAAGAAGGTAAATCACCACTTCAAGGTACTGTAATGAACTCATTCTTTATTTATATTGGTGTTAACCCTACTTTATTCCAACTTCTCTATGGTTTATAAACTATTTTACTAGCCATAGATTCATCAAAATAAGTAAACAACACATGAAAAACAGAATCTGTCAAAAACAGAACAGTCTGTAGTAATCTGAATCAAACGTATACTTCTGGAACTCATAAAATTCTCAAATAAATTTCTGGACCTGAGGAATTTATATATTAATCATCTAAAAAAATAATTAACTAAATAGCACTCTCCAAATAAAAATGACAGCAGTTCTCGTGAGCGCTAAAGTTTCTGTTTTTTACAGCATGATCAACAAGACTTCACCCAAGTCTTCCCAAAGGTTCTACTTGGCACAAACACTAATTAAAAGCATAAAACCACATATAAACAGAGGGTAGATGAATTATTTATTACTAAACATGAACAAAAAGCAAGGAACAAAAATAAAGTTGGGTTGCCTCCCAACAAGCGCTATCGTTTAACGCCCCTAGCTAGGCATGATGATTTCAATGATGCTCATATAAAGGATAATAATTGAAACATAAAGAGAGCATCGTGAAGAATATGACTAGCACATTTAAGTCTAACCCACTTCCTATTCATAGGGATTTTGTGAGCAAACAACTTATGTGAACAATAATCAACTTGCATAGGAAAGCAAAACAAGCATAACTTCAAAACTTTAAGCACATAGAGAGGAAACTTGATATTATTGCAATTCCTACAAGCATATATTCCTCCCTCATAATAATTTTCAGTAGCATCATGAATGAATTCAACAATATAACCAGCACCTAAAGCATTCTTTTCATGATCTACAAGCATGCAAAATTTACTACTCTCCACATAAGCAAAATTCTTCTCATCAATAGTAGTGGGAGCAAACTCAACGAAATAACTATCATGGGATTGAAAGTTGAAATCAAGATGACAAGTTTCATTGTTATCATTATCCTTTAAAGCATACGTGTCATCAATAATCATCATAGATAGGAGGCATGCTTTCATCATAATAAATTTGCTCACCAAAGCTTCGGGGACAAAAATATCATCTTCATCAAACATAACTTCCCCAAGCTTGTGGCTTTGCATATCATTAGCATCATGGATATTCAAGGAATTCATACTAACAACATTGCAATCATGCTCATCATTCAAATATTTAGTGCCAAACATTTTATAGATTTCTTCTTCTATCACTTGAGCACAATTATCCTTTCCATCATACTTATGAAAGATATTAAAAAGGTGAAGCGTATGAGGTAGACTCAATTACATTTTTTATAGTTTTCTTTTATAAACTAAACTAGTGATAAAACAAGAAACTAAAAGACTCGATTGCAAGATCTAAAGATATACCTTCAAGCTCTAACCTCCTCGGCAACGGTGCCAGAAAAGAGCTTGATGTCTACTACACAACCTTCTTCTTGTAGACGTTGTTGGGCCTCCAAGTGTAGAGGTTTGTAGGACAGTAGCAAATTTCCCTCAAGTGGATGACCTAAGGTTTATCAATCCGTAGGAGGCGTAGGATGAAGATGGTCTCTCTCAAGCAACCCTGCAACCAAATAACAAAGAGTCTCTTGTGTCCCCAACACACCCAATACAATGGTAAATTGTATAGGTGCACTAGTTCGGCGAAGAGATGGTGATACAAGTGGTATATGGATAGTAGATAAAGGTATTTGTAATCTGAAATAATAAAAACTGCAAGGTATCAAGTGATAAAAGTGAGCATAAACGGTATTGCAATGCATGGAAATAAGGCCTAGGGTTCATACTTTCGCTAGTGTAAGTTCCCTCAACAATAATAACATAATTGGATCACATAACTATCCCTCAACATGCAACAAAGAGTCACTCCAAAGTCACTAATAGCGGAGAACAAACGAAGATATTATGGTAGGGTACGAAACCACCTCAAAGTTATTCTTTCCAATCAATCCGTTGGGCTATTCCTATAAGTGTCACAAACAGCCCTAGAGTTCATACTAGAATAACACCTTAAGACACCAATCAACAAAAACCCTAATGTCACCTAGATACTCCAATGTCACCTCAAGTATCCGTGGGTATGATTATACGATATGCATCACACAATCTCAGATTCATCTATTCAACCAACACAAAGGACCTCAGAGAGTGCCCCAAAGTTCTACCAGAGAATTACGACGAAAACGTGTGCCAACCCCTATGCATAGGTTCATGGGCGGAACCCGCAAGTTGATCACCAAAACATACATCAAGTGAATCACGTGATATCCCATTGTCACCACAGATACGCATGACAATACATACATCAAGTGTTCTCAAATCTTTAAAGACTCAATCCGATAAGATTACTTCAAAGGGGAAACTCAATTCATTACAAGAGAGAAGAGGGGGAGGAGAAACATAAGATCCAACTATAATAGCAAAGCTCGCGATACATCAAGATCATGCCAAATCAAGAACACGAGAGAGAGAGAGAGATCAAACACATAGCTACTGGTACATACCCTCAGCCCCGAGGGAGAACTACTCCCTCCTCATCATGGAGAGCACCGGGATGATGAAGATGGCCACCGGAGAGGGATTGGCCCCTCCGGCAGGGTGCCAAAACGGGTCTAGATTGGCTTTTGGTGGCTACGGAGGCTTCTGGCGGCGGAACTCCCAATCTATTGTGCTCCCCGATGTTTTTTGGGTATATGGAGATATATAGGCGGAAGAAGTACGTCAGGGGGGCCACGAGGGGCTCACGAGGGTGGAGGGCGCGCCCAGGGGGGGGGGTGGTGGGCGCGCCCCCCCTGCCTCGTGACCTCCTCGTAGATCCCCCGACGTGCACTCCAAGTCTTCCGGGCTTCTTTCCTTCCAAAAATGAGTTCCGTGAAGTTTCAGGTCAATTGGACTCCGTTTGATTTTCCTTTTCTTCGAAACCCTAAAACAGGGTAAAAACAGAAACTGGCACTGGGCTCTGGGTTAATAGGTTAGTCCCAAAAATGATATAAAAGTGTATAATAAAGCCCATAAACATTCAAAACAGTAGATAATATAGCTTGGAGCAATCAAAAATTATAGATACGTTGGAGATGTATCAAGCACCTTTATGATCACCCAGTTACGAAGTGACATTTGATAGAACATAAAGTGTTCCTCCAGTATCCGGAGTTGCATGATCTCATGGTCTAAGGAACTGATACTTGACATGAAGAAAGTTATAACAAACAACTAAACGATCTGATGCTAAGCTTACGGTTGGGTCTGTCCATCACATCATTCTCCTACTGATGTGATCCCATTATCGAATGACAACTCATGTCCATGGTTAGGATACCTTAACCATCTTTGATCAACGAGCTAGTGTAATAGAGGCTTACTAGGGATACAATGTAGTTTATGTATTCACACATGTATTTAAGTTTCCGGTCAATACAATTCTATCATGAATAATAAACATTTATCATGAATGGGAAATATGATAATAACCAATTTATTATTGCCCCTAGGGAATATTTCCAACTGTCTCCCACTAGCACTAGAGTCAATAATCTTGATTACATCATAATGAATCTAACACCCATGGAGTCCTGGTGCTGATCTTGTTTTGCTCATGGAAGAGGTTTAGTCAACGGGCCTGTCACATTCATATCCGTATGTACTTTGCAAAGTTCTATGTCTCCATCCTTAATGTAATTATGAATGGAGTTGAAGCGGCGCTTGATGTGCTTGGTCTTGTTGTGAAACCTAGGCTCCTTAGCTATGGCAATTGCACCAGTGTTGTCACAAAACATGGTCATTGGATCCGATGCACTAGGCACAACTCCTAGCTAGATCGGATATGAACTCCTTCATCCAGACTCCTTCATTCGCCACTTCCGAAGCAGCTATGTATTCCGCTTCACATGTAGATCCCGCTACACCGCTGTCGGTGTCAAAACCGGTGGATCTCAGGTAGGGGGTCCCGAACTGTGCGTCTAGGATCGATGGTAACAGGAGGCAGGGGACACAATGTTTTACCCAGGTTCGGGCCCTCTTGATGGAGGTAAAACCCTACGTCCTGCTTGATTAATATTGATGATATGGGTAGTACAAGAGTAGATCTACCACGAGATCAAGGAGGCTAAACCCTAGAAGCTAGCCTATGGTATGATTATTATATATTGTATATCAACTAGCCTGGCCTCGGTTTATATAATGCACCCGAGGCCTAGGATAACAAGAGTCCTAGCTGAATACGCCGGTGGGGAGAAGTCCTTGTCTTGATCGCCAAGTCTTTGTGGAATCTTCCTTGTATGCGGCAGCTATCCAAACTGGCCCATGAGTATACGGCCATGGGGGTCCTCGGCCCAATCCAACTGATCGGGAGACGATGTGATGAGTACCCCCTAGTCCAGGACACCGTCAGTAGCCCCCTGAACCGGTCTTCAAGTTAGGGACGCTCCTCGATTCTTCCAAACTGTTCTTCATCTTCGGTTGAAGGTCTTGAAAACTGGTTCAACAAATCTTCTCATCTTCGATCTTGAGGATCGCCGAAATGCATTCGGCGAGTTTACACGTCGGGTATCCGAGGAGCCCCTTTAAGTTTCCGGCCTTTATCAATGCCTTGTTATTTTTATGCCACACCTCGGGTTCGAAGTTGTTCTCGGGAGGCAGTGTCCTCTTGCGTCTGAGCTCTAACGCCGGACTGCATTCGAGGTATCTTTTGCGGCCGAGCACCAATGCCGGACCGCTTCCGAGCTCCAACGCCGGAATGTATCCGAGCTCCAACGCTGGACTATGTCCAAGCTCCAACGCCGGACTGTATCCGAGCTCCAACGCCGGACTATATCCGAGCTCCAATGCCGGACAGTGTCCCAGCTCCAACGCCGGACTATATCCGAGGTGTCATATCACCTTGGTTCAAAAAAGTTGAAGGAGTTTAGACGAGCTTAATGCCGGAAATGCCCTCTATGGAGCCAGCCACTAATGCCCGAGCTTTATGCCGGGCTGCTTCCGAGGTGGTGCACCACCCCGAATGTGGGCCGATTTTTGTGAATATTTTTTATTGGTGCAATTTATTCTCTGCCGAGATATATAGCCAGTAGCCCTCAAGGTGTGTATCGGTCTAAAACCCGAGATATGCACCTGAAGGATGACGTAAGACCGCCGCTGAGACTCAGGTTGATTTGCAAAATCGGCCTGAGGATCAAGTCCAAGCTCGGCAGAATACTTTGGGACACTAAAAGCGGCGTGCTCAGTCCTCGAGACTCAGGTTGGGTGCGGCCGACCAACCTGAGGATCAAAATCTCCTCGGAAACTATATTGCACATAAAATTTTCTGCATTGGACAAGCAATGCAGTAGCCCCCGAGACACTGGTCGGGTGGTAACACCAGATCAGGGGATCAATGTGCCCCTTTAATATTTGTAAATAATAAGCCCGAAGCCCAGTAGCCCCCGAGCCTTAATGCGGGCACGGGTGGCCGAATTAAGGATCAATATCCATAGTAAAATCACAAATTATGTGTAATGACTCTATGTATCCAAGTACTTTACGTCATTAATGCTCGGATCCGCATTTTACAAAACTTTGTTGACCAACCATCGGCTTCCACCTCCTCGTCCAGTAGCCGAGGAGTGTTTGTCCTACTTTATAAAGCCTTTACGAGGGCAAAGATTTACAAAAAAAGGTAATCTGGCCATACGGTTTTATAAACAAAGGTACGCAGAGAGATATATTACTGTTTAACAGAAGAAATGTCTTCCAAAGAAAATAGTCCCGCTATCGGTTCCTTTCTTTGGGTTGTCATGCTAAGCATGATCGTTAAACCTCAACTCTAATGTAAGAGCAAAATATTGAGGATTTAGTTTGGGAGGCCAGTTAATAGCCCCCGGTAGTGTTCGGCGACAGTCGGGGTCAAGCCATAAACAGTTCGGCCAATGTTATGAACGGCCCATCATTTAACATAGTCATCGGATCGCTGACCAGTTTACGCTTATTGTGAAAGTCAGTTTTCGGCTTTCTCCACTGAGGTGCTTAACCACGTGAGCTGGAAGCACAATCGCAGTGGTTCTCCCTTTGCACGCCTAGCCGAACAAAACAGAACGTAGGAAGCAAGTGCAGGAGCCGGGCAACCCAACTATTGACCGAAGACACAATTCGAAACTGATGCATATATAGCAATATCTGAGAATGTTTTTGCCGAATCCCTAAAGGTGTCCGGCGTTGCACTGCGAGGCTAATGCTGGAAAAGCACAAATAGTTTAAAAGTGCCAAAAAGCTTGGAAAACCAAGAAACGTCAATAAAAGCATGACGTCCGAACAAGATCAAGTGTTCGGTGCCAATACGAAAATTGGTCTTAGAAAAAAAGAAGTGCTTCTGTCGTGCTTTAACATGATACATCCTATCTCAAGACTTCGAGCGGGTCAGCCTACGGCTTCAACCTCCTATCCCGAGGGCGGAGTACTTCTCATTAGGCCAGTTTAGCAAACTAAACTCTAGCAGCTTTAAGATAGAAATTAGGCTCCCCGGCTAGTGACCGCACACTCGTGTCGAAAAAAGGAGTGATAAATAATAATAAAACTTTGCAACGACTAAGAAGAAGAACACTTATTATAAAACGGCTCAAATAAACTTAAGAGCCCCCAAGTGACTTGGGTAGAAGAATGATTGCATGTACCGAAGTACTTATACCATATCTATGTTCAACCGAACTTTAAACGCGTCTTAACCGACCGTCAGCTTCTCCCTCTTCAGTCAAGGACCGAAAAGTGTTATGTACTCCATCGGTCGAGAATATCGACGGTGTTTCCAATAACTAGGCAATCAAACCATAAGGCTGTAACAGACAAAGCACGCTCAGGGAACTTATGCTATATTACCGTGAAGTGTAAGAAGCATCTTCGAAGAAAATAGTACCCCACCGGTACCTTTCTTCGGTGCTCATTGTTATTATGAGACTTGTGAAATAGATTTTTTGTACTCATGAGTTCCGTTGTGTGCCGACCATCATTGAAAACTATAAGAGCGCTAGCTTTCGGCTTCACCCAGTCTGAGGTCCGGCTCGGTTGACCCGATCGTGACAATCGCAGAGGTGCTCCCTTTACTCCCTAGCCGAACAATCGGGAACATAGGGGTAAACACAGGAGCGAGGCAACCCATCTTGCAAATCGCTTAAGTCAATATGGTGCGTATTGTGGCATAATACACGAACAAGGAACAAAGCCGTACAAGTATAATCATATGCAAGTGGAAAAGCTTCATGAAGGAAGCCCCAAATGAAGGTATTTGAATTTATGCGTCACAAACAAAGTTTGGACAAGGAAAATTTTTTACAAGCGACCTTTTTCCAAAAAAGTATAATGCTTGGTCGAGCCGAACACAAGTTAAAAATTAAAGCTTTGAGCATAAAAGCGACTTAGCTGGTTAATGTGTTCGGTATTGATGACGCGGTCCGAGCTTGATGCGGGGCAAGGTTCCATCCCCCAAGCTGGTCCCGAGGTGGCGGAGCGGAGAACTCGACATGCCGAAGTGGTGACATAGCACGGTCAATGCAGACCGGCAGAGTGACGCCGAAGTCCCCGGATCATTTTCCTGTGCACAAAAAATAGTGCAAACCGGAGATAATAGTAATAATGATAATAAAAAAATGTTGCATAATAAATAATTTATGCAAAGTGAGGAATAGAAGAAATATGGCCTGGCGCCGAAGTCAATGTCGATGCAGGGCGTCGGCGTGATGTAGTAAAGGCGTGGCAAAGCCTGAATTCACAGGCCGGTCCGAGCTCCGGATGCGGCGTTCGCCGGACTATGTACGGAAACTGATCGAAGCACCACGCGATCGTCGTTAATGCGGTCACCATTTGATAGACTTGTGTACATATCATGGACAAACCAGAGTAATAATTCCTTGGGAAAAATGAACCCAAACAAGCAAAAAATACTGGGATTAATAGCACCTGGTTTATTTGTTGTAGCAATCCGAAGGAAGGTGATTCCCAAAATTGGGACTCACTCCGCACACCCATTGCCTGACGGGCGATAAAACAACGGCATGGCAATGTTGGTAAAGGTTGACTCGTCGAGGCAAAGCCCTCGGCTCAGCTAACATGACGGAGCTGGTCGGCTAGCGACGCCGAAGTGTCCGGAGTAGGTTGATGAAGAGATGGCGAAGCCCCCGGTCCAGCCGAGATGTCGAAGCCTCGATGTCAGCCGATGAGTCGAAGTAGGTCGGCATGACGGACACCAGCTTGAAGAAGCAATAGTGCGGCCCTGTCGATGCAGGTCGTGATGTGGTCGATGCCGGCTTGATAAAGCGACCGTGCGGCGATGCCGGTATGCCCGCTCCGTGTAATCCGTGGGGCGGCGATGTTGATGATGATTTATCCTTCGCGATGCCGGACTCTTGTTTGGCTTGCCGAGATGATGATCCGAAGAAGTTGAGCTCGGCTAAAGTGACGACGTGTCTAGCGCAGGTCGGCAGCCATGGAGTAATATTGCCGGACTGGTTTGACACCAGCATGATGTTGAAGATCATGTTCAAAAGATCTTAAAGTTAGTGGGATGTGTTCGGGAACGAAACACAATACCCCATACAAAACTTCCTTCAAAAGGGATGTCGGAAATCCCGTTCATAAAAAAAGATGAACTCGGGTCAGATTCGTTTTCACGCAGAAAACAGATCCGAAAAGTGATGCACTAATCGGAAGGTTTCCGGAGTTTGGACGGTCGGATCGAGCTGAAATTTTGAGAGGTGGTAGATATAGGAATTCCGCAGCCGATCAACGGTTGGATCTTCCAAAAGACGTCCGAGCTAGAAGCTGGACACCATGCCCTAAACTCATCCAAATTCCCATCCAGATTTGACATGGCTCCGGTATATCGTGGATTGCCAGAGATTCCTCCATCGGAACTCGACGAAATTTTGCATGGTCTTTGAAGACTCAATTACGCACAATTCCACCAAAGGGATCGTCAAAGTGATGCTCTAAGAGGTGGTGGCAGCGGATACAAGTTCGCTGTTTGGAAAAACAGCACAGTCGCTTGAGGGCAATGTTGACGTTGAGCCCCCGAGCTCCATAGATGATTCCTCCGTGATCTTGATAGAGATCGGAGTTGATGTTTGATGAAGTCCCTTGTCCGAACATGGTGATCCGAACACGGGGCGCAATTCTTGGTCGAACCATGGTGACCAGTCGAACTGGTGACGGAGACGCCGAAGTCGCAGTTGATCTGCCGGCGAGTCATCGATCCTTTTGTCGATCACACAGCGGAACTCTCAATGAAAGCACCAATGTCGG
The DNA here is from genome assembly GCF_003073215.2 of Triticum urartu. Lineage (NCBI taxonomy): Eukaryota > Viridiplantae > Streptophyta > Magnoliopsida > Poales > Poaceae > Triticum > Triticum urartu. Next base: position 71,712,777 of record NC_053024.1, on the reverse strand, counting down.
TGTCAAAACCGGCGGATCTCGGGTAGGGGGTCCCGAACTGTGCGTCTAGGATCGATGGTAACAGGAGGCAGGGGACACAATGTTTTACCCAGGTTCGGGCCCTCTTGATGGAGGTAAAACCCTACGTCCTGCTTGATTAATATTGATGATATGGGTAGTACAAGAGTAGATCTACCACGAGATCAAGGAGGCTAAACCCTAAAAGCTAGCCTATGGTATGATTGTTATATATTGTATATCAACTAGCCTGGCCTCGATTTATATAATGCACCCGAGGCCTAGGATAACAAGAGTCTTAGCTTAATACGCCGGTGGGGAGAAGTCCTTGTCTTGATCGCCAAGTCTTTGTGGAATCTTCCTTGTATGCGGCAGCTGTCCAAACTGGCCCATGAGTATACGGCCATGGGGGTCCTCGGCCCAATCCAACTGATCGGGAGACGATGTGATGAGTACCCCCTAGTCCAGGACACCATCAACCGCTCTTCTTGGAACTGCACCAACTGACTACTCCACCATTTGAAATAAATACGTATCCAGTTTGTGACTTCGAGTCACCTGGATCAGTGTCAAAGCTAGCATCGACGTAATCCTTTACGACGAGTGCTCTTTGTCACCTCCAGAAAATGGGAAACATGTCCTTAGTCCTCTTTAGGTACTTAAGGATATTTTTGATTGATGTCCAGTAATCCACTCCTGGATTACTTTGGCACCTCCCTGCCAGACTTATGGCAAGACACACATCAGGTTTGGTACACATCATGGCATACATTATAGAGCCTACGGCTGAGGCATAGGGGATGACCTCCATCCTTTCTCTTTCTTCTGCCATGGTCGGGCTTTCAGTCTGACTCAACTTCATACCTTGCAACAGAGGCAAGAACCCTTTCTTAGACTGGTCCATTTTGAACTTCTTCAAAAAATATTCAAGGTATGTGCTTTGTGAAAGTCCTATCAAGCGTCTCGATATATCTCTATAGATCTCAATGCCCAACATGTAAGTAGCTTCACCTAGGTCTTTCATTGAAAAACTCTTGTTCAAATGACCCTTTATGCTTTCCAGAAATTCTATATCATTTCCAATCAATAATATGTCATCCACATATAGTATTAGAAATTCTACACAGCTCCCACTCACTTTCTTGTAAATACATGCTTCATCATACGTCTGTATAAAACCATATGCTTTGATCACCTCATCAAAGCGTATATTCCAACTCTGAGATGCTTGCACCAGTCCATAGATGGATCGCTGGAGCTTGCACACTTTGTTAGCACCTTTAGGATCGAAAAAACCTTCTGGTTGCATCATATACAACTCTTCTTTAAGAAATCCATTAAGGAATGTAGTTTTGACATCCATTTGCCAGATTTCATAAAATGCGGCAATTGCTAACATGATTTGGACAGACTTAAGCATCGCTACGAGTGAGAAAATCTCATCATAGTCAACACCTTGAACTTGTCGAAAACCTTTTGCGACAAGTCGAGCTTTGTAGATAGTAACACTACCATCAGTGTCCGTCTTCCTCTTGAAGATCCATTTATTCTCAATGGCTTGCTGATCATTGGGCAAGTCCATCAAAGTCCACACTTTGTTCTCATACATGGATCCTATCTCAGATTTCATGGCCTCAAGCCATCTGTTGGAATCTGGGCTTATCATAGCTTCTTCATAGTTTGTAGGTCCGCCATGGTCTAATAACATGACTTCCAGGACAGGATTACCGTAACACTCTGGTGCGGAACGTGCTTTGTTCGACCTATGAGGTCCAGTAGTAACTTGATCCGAAGTTTCATAATCATCATCATTAGCTTCCTCTCTAGTTGGTGTAGGCATCACAGGAATGGATTTCACTGATGTGCTACTTTCCAATTCGAGAGAAGGTACAATTACCTCATCAAGTTCTACTTTCCTCCCATTCACTTCTTTCGAGAGAAACTCCTTCTCTAGAAAGGTTCCATTCTCGGCAACAAAGATCTTGCCTTCAGATCTATGGTAGAAGGTGTACCCAATTGTTTCCTTAGGGTATCCTATGAAGATGCACTTCTATGATTTGGGTTTGAGCTTATCAGGCTGAAGCCTTTTGACATAAGTGTCGCAACCCCAAACTTTAAGAAATGACAGCTTAGGTTTCTTGCCAAACCATAGTTCATACGGTATCGTCTCAAAGGATTTAGACGGTGCCCTATTTAACATGAATGTATCTGTCTCTAATGCATAACCCCAAAACAATATTGGTAAATCGGTAAGAGACATCATAGATCACACCATATCTAATAAAGTACGGTTACGATGTTCGGACACACCATTACGTTGTGGTATTCCAGGGTGGCGTGAGTTGTGAAACTATTCCATATTGTTTTAAATGAAGGACAAACTCGTAACTCAAATATTCGCCTTCGCGATCAGATCGTAGAAACTTTATTTTCTTGTTACAATGATTCTTCACTTCACTCTAAAATTCTTTGAACTTTTCAAATGTTTCAGACTTGTGTTTCATTAAGTAGATACTAGCACATATGCCCGTGCGTTGCAATGGGAGTAAAAATTAGCATGTTCACCAGTGTGGCATGATAGCATCCAGAAGGTATCACACGGCAGGGAGACACACATCAAGCTCTAAAAGAAATGCATATCGGTCGGGCATTAATCATGCAATAACCCTTAACATGGGTACTAAGGATCAATTAATTCTCCTTATAATCTACCATCTACACTTAGTTAGCTTTACACCTCCACACATCAAACTTGTAGCACACTGATTGACCTCGCTACGACACGCGTCCGACTTGTAGCAGTGGCGGTCATCCTTGTTGTGTCCATGTGGCCGGCTTTGCTACGTTGTCCGTATGACTTGTTGTCTTGGCATCATTTATGTAACTGGTTTTGCAGCACGGCGGTCCAACTTCCCAATAGAAAAATAATAGCGGCAACTGGTGTTACATTGGTGTGCTTCCGGATGTAGCAGCAATTGGCCTTCCAACGTTGTGTTCTGCTTTGAGCAACATCAGCGGGCCTAAAGCTGTTGTGTGTGCCATTTGCAGCAACAATGCTCGATCAAAAGTTGCATGTAGATTAACCAGGTATTTTTTTTAAAAAAAGTGAAATTTAATAGCGGCAAAAACATCGAGAAATAAAAACATTCCCTTGCACATTGAAAAGGTTAACATGCCGCCCAAAAATCAAAGCCGATGACAGGTCGTTTGCTTCTTTTTTTCTTTTTTCTTTTTCTTTTTTGAGTAGTTCGCGAGCGAGACCCGATTGATCCCATGAAAAGAAGGCAACAACATCTCTCGTGTTGCACACATCTTGGGGGTTGTTTTGTTAGTGCGCATTAAGATTCAACCATCACTCACCAGCTAACATCTCGAGGGTTGTTTTGTTAGTGCGCATTAAGATTCAGCCATCACTCACCAGCTATATATACCACTCCATCCAGGGAGGTATCTTATATCTTTTGTTAGTTAGATTCAGCCATACCATACACTCCATGGGACATGCACGCACATACCGAGCCTACAATCCAACCGTACTTCCCACATTTATGTTTAGAGCCAACATTTATTTCTTTCATCAGGCTCTATTCCAATAATTTCATTTAATTAGAGCCAACCTTAATTCCTTCACTCCGCCACCATACCCTTCCCTGGGCTTTATTTTTTAAGAAAAGGAGGATTACCTGGCCTCTGCATTTGGGCGATGCATGCAGCCATTTACCCTTCCTTGGGTTTGATGATTACTCGACAACTATCCAGCGTATATAAACTGGTGGATTTTTGTGGATCAAAGCGAGGTGGGATAAATATTCAAGCGTACCCTCTCTATCTAAAAAATGTTCGCGCTTTTTATATTAAAAAAATGGTTGTGTTTTCGTATTTGTACATAAATTAAAAATATTCTGGATTTTCAAAAAATGTTCGTGTTTTTAAAAGTTTGCTCAGAATGGTTTAGTTCTATTTTTCACAACTTTTAAAAATGTTCAAGATTTCAGAAAATTTTCCCGTTTCCAGAGATTGTTCACAAATCTTAAAAATGTTCATGTTTTCATTTTCAGGAGTTTCAAATAATGTTCCCGTTTCCAAAATTGTTTGAAAATGTGTTAAAAAATGTGTTTTCAAATTTTGTTTGGTTTTTTCAAAAATTGTTTGGAATTTTTTTGTTCAAAGTTTTCAGAATTATTATTGGAATTTCAAAAAATGTTCCCGTATCCACAAATTGGCAATTTTAAGAAAAATGTTCATGTTTCAATTTCTTTTCTAGAGTTTCAATTTTTTTGTGTTCCCAATTTTGGTCGCAAGTTTCAAAAAATGTTTGCGTTTCCACATTTTGTTTTGGAATTAAAAAAATGTTCCCGTTTGAAAAAAGTGTTCAAGATTTTAAGAAAATGTTGATGTTTTAAAAAAATGTTTACAAAATTTGTAAAGTGTTTGCTCTTTGCAAAACATTCTGGTATTTTTTTCAAAATAGTAGATATTGAAATTTAAAAAATATTCATATCTGCGCTGGTGATTGGTTCTTAATATTTATCACTGCTTTACAACCAGTAAAGCTCGGTAGGTCAATTAGTTGGAGTGTTATGTTTGTAATATGACATCCTGTGTTCAATCCCCACAAGCGCATCTTTTTCGGAGCTATAATATATCGTCGCAGCCTATCATTATCTTCATGGGCTGGCCCAGACATTCGAGAAAATCACAGACGAACGTACAAGTTAACCCCAGCATCACATGACGGACGAAAATTAGGTAGGTCCCGCCATAAACGAAAAAAATACCACGGGACAAAGAATACTATGACCAAACCAAGAATACCTATTCCCTTTAATAGTAGGTATAGATATAGATACCCATATCTGCCCAAATTATCTGTGAGGGTCAAAAAATAATGACACCTACCGCGTGCCTCAACAATCATCGGACCGTATACATCCGTATCTATTAGTTCCGATAAGTCATTGGCTCGCTCCATTGTTCCGGAGAATGGAGTTTTAGTCATCTTGCCCATGAGGCATGGTTCACAAATATCAAATGATTCATAATCAAGTGATTCCAAAAATCCATCCGTATGGAGTTTCTTCATGCGCTTTACACCAATATGACCTAAACGGTAGTGCCACATGTATGTTGCACTATCATTATCAATTTTGCATTTTTTGGCATCAATATTATGAATATGTGTATCACTATGACCGAGATTCAATAAACCATTTGCATTGAGTGCATGACCATAGAAGGTTTTATTCATTTAAACAAAACAACAATTATTCTCTGACTTAAATGAATAATTGTATTGCAATAAACATGATCCAATCATATTCATGCTCAAGGTAAATACCAAATAATATTTATTTAGGTTCAACACTAATCCCGAATGTAGAGGGAGTGTGCGATGGTGATCTTATCAAACTTGGAATCACTTTCAACACACATCGTCACCTCGCCCTTAACTAGTCTCTGTTCATTCTGCAACTCCTGTTTCGAGTTACTAATCTTAGCAACTGAACTAGTATCAAATACCAAGGGGCTACTTACGAACACTAGTAAGGTACACATCAATAATCTGTATATCAAATATACCTTTGTTCACTTTACCATCCTTCTTATCCGTCAAGTATCTGGGGCCGTTCCACTTCCAGTGACCATTCCCTTTGCAGTAGAAGCACTCAGTTTCAGGATTGGGTCTGATGACCCACAAGTATAGGGGATCTATCATAGTCCTTTCGATAAGTAAGAGTGTCGAACCCAACGAGGAGCAGAAGGAAATGATAAGCGGTTTTCAGCAAGGTATTCTCTGCAAGTACTGAAATAAGTGGTAACAGATAGTTTTGTAATAAGGTAAATTGTAACGAGCAACAAGTCACAAAATTAAATAAGGTGCAGCAAGGTGGCCCAATCCTTTTGTAGCAAAGGACAAGCCAGAACAAACTCTTATAATAGGAAAAGCGCTCTTGAGGACACATGGGAATATCGTCAAGCTAGTTTTCATCACGTTCATATGATTCGCGTTCGATACTTTGATAATTTGATATGTGGGTGGACCGGTGCTTGGGTACTGTTCTTACTTGAACAAGCATCCCACTTATGATTAACCTCTATTGCAAGCATCCGCAACTACAACAAAAGTATTAAGGTAAACCTAACCATAGCATGAAACATATGGATCCAAATCAGCCCCTTACGAAGCAACGCATAAACTAGGGTTTAAGCTTCTGTCACTCTAGCAACCCATCATCTACTTATTACTTCCCAATGCCTTCCTCTAGGCCCAAATAATGGTGAAGTGTTATGTAGTCGACGTTCACATAACACCACTAGAGGCTAGACAACATACATCTTATCAAAATATCAAACGAATACCAAATTCACATGACTACTCATAGCAAGACTTCTCCCTTGTCCTCAGGAACGAACATAATTACTCACAAAGCATATTCATGTTCATAATCAGAGGGGTAATAATATGCATATAGGATTTGAACATATGATATTCCACCAATTAAACCAACTAGCATCAACTACAAGGAGTAATCAACACTACTAGCAACCTACTAGCACCAATCCCGGACTTTGAGACAAGAATTGGATACAAGAGATGAACTAGGGTTTGGAGATGAGATGGTGCTGGTGAAGATGTTGATGGAGATTGCCCTCTCCCGATGAGAGGAGCGTTGGTGATGACAATGGTGATGATTTCCCCCTCCAGGAAGGAAGTATCCCTGGCAGAACAGCTCTGCCGGAGCTCTAGATTGGATCTGCCAAGGTTCCGCCTCGTGGCGGCGGAGTCTCGTCCCGAAAAGTTCATTCCTATTTTTTTTCTCATCGAAAGACTTCATATAGGAGAAGATGGACGTCGGAGACCCACCAGGGGGCCCACGAGGTAGGGGGGCGCGCCCTAGGGGGGGGCACCCCCACCCTCGTGAGAAGGGTGTGGGCCCCTGGCCTTCATCTTTGGCTTGGATTTTTCTTTATTTCTTTTAAGACGTTCCGTGGAGTTTCAGGACTTTTGGAGTTGCGCAGAATAGGTCTCTAATATTTGCTCCTTTTCCAGCCCAGAATTCCAGCTGCCGGCATTCTCCCTCCTTATGTAAACCTTGTAAAATAAGAGAGAATAGCCATAAGTATTGTGATATAAAGTGAAATAACAGTCCATAATGCGATAAATATCGATATAAAAGCATGATGCAAAATGGACGTATCAACTCCCCCAAGCTTAGAACTCGCTTGTCCTCAAGCGAAAAGCCGATAACAATAAATATGTCCTCATGTTTAGAGGTAGAGGCGTCGATAAAAATAAAATACGGACATGAAGGCATCATGATTATTCTTATAACAACAACATATATAGGTTTTGTCATATGATTACTTATGTTCAAGTGATGATCTATTCACAATGCAAAAGTATAAATCATAAACCTTATTGGACTCCGACAAACTATAATCTTAGTCATTGAAGCAATTGCAATTTATCATAACATCGGAAAGAGTCTATGTCAGAGCTGAAAATCAAGTCCACATACTCAACTATCATTTAGTCCTCCATAATTGCTAACACTCACGCGATACTTGTGGTTACAGAGTTTTAATCGGACACAGAGAAATATAGGGGCTTATAGTTTTGCCCCACAACCTTTTACCTCAAGGGTAATGTCAACAATAATGGTTCATGCTCCCCTACATCCAATTAGGTATATATATCATGTTCTTTCCAACATGCTGAGCTTGCCAAAGGATAAAATAAAAAAGAAAAGGTGAAGATCACCATGACTCTTGCATAAGGTAGAAGATAATAATAAAGACATGCCCTTCGCAGAGGGAAGCAGAGGTTGCCATGCGCTTTTATGGTTGGATGTTGCAGGATCGAAAGTATGTCTAGAGGGGGGGGGTGATTAGACTACTTGACCAAATAAAAACTTAACCTTTTCCCAATTTTAGTTCTTGGCAGATTTTAGCTATTGTAGGACAAGTCAAGCAATCATCACACAATTCAAGCAAGCATGCAAAGAGTATATTGGCAGCGGAAAGTAAAGCATGCAACTTGCAAGAATGTAAAGGGAAGGGTTTGGAGAATTCAAACGCAATTGGAGACACGGATGTTTTTCCCGTGGTTCGGATAGGTGGTGCTATCCTACATCCACGTTGATGGAGACTTCAACCCACAAAGGGTAACGGTTGCGAGAGTCCACGGAGGGCTCCACCCACAAAGGGTAACGGTTGCGCGAGTCCACACAGGGCTCCACCCACGAAGGGTCCACGAAGAAGCAACCACCCACAAAGGGTCCACGAAGAAGCAACCTTGTCTATCCCACCATGGCCATCGCCCACACAGGACTTGCCTCACTAGCGGTAGATCTTCACGAAGTAGGCGATCTCCTTGCCCTTACAAACTCCTTGGTTCAACTCCACAATCTTGTCGGAGGCTCCCAAGTGGCACCTAGCCAATCTTGGAGACACCACTCTCCAAGAAGTAACAAATGGTGTGTAGATAATGAACTCCTTGCTCTTGTGCTTCAAATGATAGTCTCCCCAACACTCAACTCTCTCTCATAGGATTTGGATTATGTGGAAAGAAGATTTGAGTGGAAAGCAACTTGGGAAGGCTAGAGATCAAGATTCATATGGTAGGAATGGAATATCTTGGTCTCAACACATGAGTAGGTGGTTCTCTCTCAGAACATATGAGTTGGAATTGTGTATGTGTTCTGGTGGCTCTCTCCACGAATGAAGAGGAGGTGGAGGGGTATATATAGCCTCCACACAAAATCCAACCGTTACACACAGTTTTCCAATCTCGGTGGGACCGAATCAACAAACTCGGTCGGACCGAAAATGTAAACCTAGTGACCGTTAGAGATTTTCGATGGGACTGACATGCAACTCGGTAGGACCGATATGGTTAGGGTTTGGGCATAACGTAATCTCGGTGAGACCGATTACACAAACTCAGTGGGACCGAATTTGGTAATTAGCTAACCAGAGAGTTGGTCAGGCAAACTCGGTGGGACCGATTTGCTCTTTCGGTGAGACCGAAAAGTTACAAAAAGGAAACACTGAAATTACATTGCAATCTCGGTGGGACCGATTCGCTCTTTCGGTGAGACCAAAAAGTTACGAAAGGGAAACAGAGAGTTTGCAATCCCATCTCGGTGAGACCGAGATCCTATCGGTAGAACCGAATTGCTAGGGTTTGGCAGTGGCTTATGACAAGTGAAACTCGGTGGCGCCGGATAGGAAGAATCGGTAGGACCGAGTTTGGCCTAGGGTTTAGGTCATATGTGGATATGGGAAAGTAGTTGAGGGTTTTGGAGCATATCACTAAGCACATGAAGCAAGAGGCTCATTAAGCAACACGTCATCCCTCCTTGATAGTATTGGCTTTTCCTAAAGACTCAATGTGATCTTGGATCACTAAAATATAAAATGAAGAGTCTTGAGCTTTTGAGCTTGAGCCAATCCTTTGTCCTTAGCATTTTGAGGGTTCCACTTTCACATCCATGCCATGCCAATCATTGAGCTTTCCTGAAATAATCATCTTGGAATAGCATTAGCTCAATGAGCTATATGTTGTTATGAATTACCAAAACCACCTAGGGATAGTTGCACTTTCAATCTCCCCCTTTTTGGTAATTGATGACAACATATAGATCAAAGCTTAGACAAATGATAATAAGCATGAAATATATCGTCGCTTTGAGAAGTATGTGACAAGTAAGAGCTCCCCCTAAATTTGTGCATATTTAAAATTTGCTTTGGACTGCAAATGCACAAGGAGTTAGAGTCATGGGTTACTCTTCCATGTCACATACATCTTGGTGGAGCGCTTAAAATGATAAGAATGAAATACATGCACTCATCACCAAGAATAGTGAATGATCACATAAGATAGATAAGATAATAGCATTAAGCAAGCATTAAGTGTAGCTTATGATCAAACACATGATCATCAATGTCTCACAAGCAATGACATAGTATCCAAGCACTCAAAAGCAAACAAAGTTCGAAAAACCACCAAATAAAGCAAGAGAGAAAAAAGCAACACTCTCTCTCTCTCGAAGCCTATGATCTATACATTTTTCTCCCCCTTTGGCAACAAGTTACCAAAAAGTTCCTAGAAAATGCATAGTGCTAGATCGACACTCAGGCTTGATCTTCTGGTGGTGGTGGAGTCCGGATCACTCCAAGGACAAAGGCTTCTGTAGACGCTGAAGTAGACGCTGGAGTTGGAGCTGAAGTAGATGCTGGAGTTGGAGCTGAAGTAGATGCTGGAGCTGGTTGGGCTGGTGCTACGGCTGGAGCTGAGGCAGTTGCTCTTGTGTCAGGAACTGGCACTGCAGACGACCTCGGACCTCGTGGCACTCTGGCAAAGGCATCAGTGGTTGTCTTCCCTTTCCTCTCCTGCATATCATCTTGGAGCTGCTCCACTGCAGTCTGAATCTCTGTCACCTTGACATCCAAGTCATAGAACTTTTGTTCCATGATTCTCTCTAGGCTTGCCTGGTTCTGAGTTAGGGTGGCTAGTCCTTTCTCAATCCGCAGGGTGGATGCAATTAGGTAACCAAGCTGCTCTTGTTTGGTTTTCAGGAAATATTCAGATGCCTCCTCTTGAGTTGGCATCTTGGCAGCTTTCTCCTTCCTTGCCTTCTCCTTCTTTGCTCGTGCTTGGGCAGACGATGGTTCATTTTCAGTCATCGCAACTTGATTGTCCTCAAAATCTGGACGGATGGGCAAGTGTTCCTTGTCCAACAAGTATATGCCCGTGCCCATCTTGGAGTTAATGAGCTCCTGAATTTGTGGCATACCCACAGCTCCTCTTCTGGTCTGCTGCAGTCCTCTTGATAGTCTCTACTATGAGGCTCATGACTTTGAATTTCTGAGGTACATCAAATACATGAAGAAAATTGATTGCATGGCCTCTGATCATCTTGTGATCTCCAGACTTGGGCAAGAGAGTGTGCCTCAATATCCAATTTATAGTTGGCAGCCCTGACAGAAGATAATGCACAGACCCAAACTTGAAAGTATCAAGAGCTTCATTGGGAATCTCCTTGTACATGTTGGACATTGAGTTGTGGTCCATCTTCTTCTTGGCATAAATGTCCAAGTCATCTGCTTGCTCCTCTGGGGCATTAATCAGCTGAGCCCATTCAGCAACTGTGGATTGGTACCTCGTACCTTCAGACATCCATGTAATCCTCCCATCTGAGTAGAAGTGTGCTGTGGAGTAGAATTGCATGATAAGCTCCTCGTTCCACTTTGTGAGCTTCTGCCCAACAAAGTCTGCAACTCCACAAGCACTAAAGCTGTCATACACTCCAGGGTAGTGTTCCTCATTTTCCTTCATGTAGGTCTAGTCGACCCATCTCATGTCACAAACAATTGGCTTCTTATCAAGCAGCACTGTCTCATAGAAATCTTGCTGTTCCTTGGTATGAAATCTGTAGTCCACAGCAGTCCTTCTCCTTGAAGCATACGGATCTGCTTCTCTCCACTTCCTGAGCCCCGAGTCTCTCCTGAGCTTCATATCCTCAGCCACAGGATGAGCATCATTGTGGTCTGGGATCTTGGGCTTGAGTTTTCTGAGAACTTGCTCTTCATCCTCTTCGTCAGCAGCTTCAGGCACTGGGGCCTTGTTCTTCTCAGCAGCAGGTATGCTCCTTGTATTTCTCTTTGGTGCTGTCTTGACCTTTGATGCAGCCTTGGGCTTAGATGCAGTAGCCCCTGATTTGATAGCATCACCCATTAGCTTGGGTGCCTTAGGTGCTGGTGCAGCAACCTCTTCTTCCTCTTCCTCTTCCATAATGGAAGCCTTTCCAAGCACTTTGGCTACGGTCTTCTTGACCCTTTCCTTCCTCTTCTTGCCTTCAGCAGCAACTGGCTCTTTGGGTGCAGGCTTTTCAGTTGAAGCTCTGGCCTTTGACATAGGCTGCCTGCCTGCTGGCCTTTTGATCTTTAAGCCTGGCTTTGTGCCTTGAGCTGGCTCAACTCTCTTTGATGTGGCTTCCTCTTCCACATAATCTTCATCCTCAGAATCTGAAGTTCTCTTCTTCCTCTGTCTGATGGCAGCTTTTGGCAGATTGCTTGGGGTACTCCTGCTGCCATCGTCTGAAGAACTTGAGGGACTAGTGCCCTCACTCATCTGCACTTGCTCTTCTGACATGTTCTGGCTATCACTTTGGTCTGACATGATGAACAAGCTGACTGCTGACCCTGTGAACAGTTTATAGATGAGGTAGAATAGATGAGCATCAGAAAATGCAGAGATTTTTGCAAAAAGAATGATCCAAAAACTTAGTTTTAGTTTCCCACTGAAATCATCTCGGATCTACCAATTTTTAAACTCGGTGATACCGAAGAAGTTTTGGAACCTAAACTAGTGAACTCGGTCAGACCGAGTCACAGTTCGGTGGCACCGAGACTGCTAGGGTTTCACAGAGTTCCAAAATCGGTCACACCGATAAGTAATTCTTGGTCAGACCGAGTCTCACTTGTGCAATGGCATAGGCCAAATCGGTGGGACCGAGTTTTTCAACTCAGTGGGTCCGAGATGGTTTTGGCGGAAACCTAACCCTAAAATTTTCGAATCAAACCTAATCTACGAGCGCATTGACTGGATAGGAGTGTTTCAATCGTGGAGAGAATCATGATGATCACAATGTGCTAGGAATCAGATTGGAGAATAGCACAAAGATCGAGTCCATACCCTAGTTCGGCGGAGACTCGCTACGGCGACAACGGTGGGGTAGAATTCCCCTTGACGGTGACGGAGACCAGCGACTGGAGGCGGCTGGCGGCGAGGAGACGATCCGGAGACCACGTTGGCAGAGCAGGCTATCACGCGGGCGAAGGGGTTCGAAGAAATTTCCAAATTTTTGCCTGTGACTATATATAGCCCGACCCTGTCGGTGTGACCGAAAAGTTCAAATCGGTTGCACCGAGATCGAAAACCTAGATCAACTTAATGATCTCGGTAGGACCGAAAGTGGGGTATCGGTCAGACCGAGAATCATAAAGAGGTTTTGGAAGTTTAAGTCTATGACGAATCGGGGACTCCCAGCGCTCCTCACACAGAGTGGTTCGAATCTGACTTGATCAAATTTTGTGATGTAGCATGAATAGAGTTTGAGACGAGAAAAGCATAGATAGCTAAAGGAGGTTCTTAGGCATTCTTGTCCATCCACTTGGCAAAAGGAAATAAAACCAAACAATCAAAACAACAAGTGGATGTCCTCGAATGAGTAAAATATGCAACCAGCATGCTCACACAATAAGATGGCAAATGAAATATGTGACAAGGCATGCACAACCAATTCTAGCATCTAGCAAGCAATTTGCGATGACAAGGTCATCTATATATGAGCATATTGACTTAGGAAGCAAGTGAGAACACTTGATCATAGGTCATACTCATCGTTTAAGCTCAAGTGGGGTTACCACTTTTACATAAAGCATTGTTGTGTTCACATCTTTAGAGTTGCTTTAGCTCAAGTCTTAGAGTAAAGCTCCCCCTAGATGTGATATCCCCCCTTAGAGGGATGAACTAACCTCGGGTTTTGTCGATGATGACTTCATGTAGATGTTGAAGATGTGGATGCTCAATGTTGATGTAGATCACTTGGAGCTATCCATTTGAGTGAATTGCACTTTCAATACCTACATGGGTTAGTCCCACAAGGAACAAACAAGGATATCCATAGACATAGAGTGATGCACACACAAGATGATGTCCATGAAAACTTTTGGGTTACCTTGTCCCTTGTCTTACCAACAAGAGGGTTTGTGACTCCTTGAACTAGTGCAAGATGTGGAAGTTGATTGCACTTGTCCTTGCCAAAATGATAAGAGTGAAGTATGTTGGCGGAGTCACCCTCAAGAACTCTCTAGTTCTTCTTCTTTTGGATCCACACCATCTTGATGGGAATCCTTGGAGTTGTAGTCGTACTTGATGAAGTGGAACTTGAAGTAGTCTTGGGAATCCACTTGACTAAGGTCTTAGGAGCTTCTTCAAATGCATCAATTTCCTCTTGAAGCTTGTCCTTGCCTTTTTGCTTGTAGTCTTGTGGTGGAAGATCATCTTGAGCTTGTGTCCCCTTGAAAGAAGTATCATACTTCTCTTGTTGAGGAACAAAATTTGTCTTGGGGTATTGATCTTCTTCCCACTCAACTCCATTGGCATTGAACTTTTGTTCAAAACCAACACCTTGATTCTTCCGGTGCATTCCTTGCTTGCGCACAATTTCCTCGAATTGCTTACTCCCGGCAAGGCTTTTGTACACTCCTTTCTCTATAATTCCCTTCAATAAGCTATTTTCTTGCTCAAGTGTAACTTGGCTAAGAGAATCATTAGTGGAATCAAGAGAACTACTAGAAGCAACAATATTGGATTTAGCATGATCATTGTTACTGCTAGAGGAAGAATCTTTCTTGTTCTTGTTACTAGACTTGACTTGAGGCATGTAAGTGGATAAGAGTAAACGCTTGGCAATGTAAGAAGAACTTTTCTTGCGAAGATCATCATTGATTGCTTTTAAGAACCCATGCTCTTGCTCAAGATTGAGCTTTTCAAAGCGTAATTTCTCATGAGCTCTTAAAAGTTCTCGATGATCTTCGAAGATAGTTTCATGAGCTAACTTAAGAGTGTTTAGTTCTTTAGTTAGAGCCTCAATCTTCTCCTTATCATTGTCATTCGTTTTATCTTGATTAGCATGATTAATTGACATTTCATCATAGTATTCATCACTAGAGTTGTCAACAAGCAAATCATCACCTAACAAGTCATCTTCATCACTATTGAAATCAACATACTCGGGGTGTGTTACCTTAGGACCTTTGGCCATGAAGCATCTTCCAATTCCTTCATTTGGTGAGTCAAATATGTCGTAGGAGTTGGTTGACACAAGTGCTAGACTGGCAACACCTTCATCTTGAGTATCTTCGGAGTCGGAGTGATAACTTCTCTCGGAGTGGCTGTCGGAGTCGGAGCCGGATACCCATTCACCAACATGAGCTTGATGTCTTCGTCTTGTGTAGCTCCTTGATGATTTTTCCTTCCTTTCCGAATCCTTGCTTCTCCGTGAGTATCTTCGTTCATAACGATCATCTCTACTCCTTCTCTCTCTTGGTGGTGATTCTTTGCTTCTTCTTTTTGGAGAATCTTCTCTTCTCTTGTAGGGAGCCGTACACTCATTGGAATAGTGTCCGGGTCTTCCACAACTGTAGCAGTTTTGCTCTCGACTAGAAGATCTTTTGTCATTGTAGGACCTTGACTTGAAGCTTCTATCTTTGCTTCTACTCTTGTAGAACTTGTTGAAGTTCTTCACCATTAAGCTCAATTCTTCATTGAAGTTTTGTTTCTCACTTGATGATGTAGGGGCTTCACATGAGGCTTTATAGGCACCACTTGATTTGTTGTGAAGTTCCTCTTTATCCTTAAGTGACATCTCGTGAGCAACAATTCTTCCAATCACTTCCGTTGGCTTGAGATCTTTGTAATTGGGCATCATTTGGATCAATGTGCACACGGTATCATATTTTCCATCCAAGGCTCTTAGAATCTTCTTGATGATGAATCTATCGGTCATCTCTTCACTTCCTAAGCCGGCAATCTCATTTGTGATGAGAGCAAGTCTAGAGTACATTTCAGCGACACCTTCACCATCCTTCATTTTGAACTTGTCAAGTTGACTTTGAAGCACATCCAACTTGGATTCCTTGACGGAGTCGGTACCTTCGTGCATATCAATCAAAGTGTCCCAAATTTCCTTTGCATTCTCAAGACGACTGATTTTGTTGAATTCTTCGGGGCACAATCCGTTGAAGAGAATATCACAAGCTTGAGCATTGTATTGCAACATCTTCAACTCTTCCAGGATAGCTTCACGGTTTGGTTCTTTCCCATCAAAGAAGTCACCTTGCAAACCAACACACACAATAGCCCAAACGGAGGGGTTATGTCCAAGAATATGCATTTTCACTTTATGCTTCCAACTAGCAAAATTAGTACCATCAAAGTAAGGACCTCTACGGTGATAATTTCCCTTGCTAGACGCCATACTCTCCTAGGTTGTGAAACCAAGGCTATGACCACCAAAAGCTATGGAGATCAAAGCAAATGGAGACCAAAGCTCTGATACCACTTGTAGGATCGAAAGTATGTCTAGAGGGGGGGGGGTGATTAGACTACTTAACCAAATAAAAACTTAACCTTTTCCCAATTTTAGTTCTTGGCAGATTTTAGCTATTGTAGGACAAGTCAAGCAATCATCACACAATTCAAGCAAGCATGCAAAGAGTATATTGGCAGCGGAAAGTAAAGCATGCAACTTGCAATAATGTAAAGGGGAAGGGTTTGGAGAATTCAAACGCAATTAGAGACACGGATGTTTTTCCCGTGGTTCGGATAGGTGGTGCTATCCTACATCCACGTTGATGGAGACTTCAACCCACAAAGGGTAACGGTTGCGAGAGTCCACGGAGGGCTCCACCCACAAAGGGTAACGGTTGCGCGAGTCCACAAAGGGCTCCACCCACGAAGGGTCCACGAAGAAGCAACCACCCACAAAGGGTCCACGAAGAAGCAACCTTGTCTATCCCACCATGGCCATCGCCCACACAGGACTTGCCTCACTAGTGGTAGATCTTCACGAAGTAGGCGATCTCCTTGCCCTTAAAAACTCCTTGGTTCAACTCCACAATCTTGTCGGAGGCTCCCAAGTGACACCTAGCCAATCTAGGAGACACCACTCTCCAAGAAGTAACAAATGGTGTGTAGATAATGAACTCCTTGCTCTTGTGCTTCAAATGATAGTCTCCCCAACACTCAACTCTCTCTCATAGGATTTGGATTATGTGGAAAGAAGATTTGAGTGGAAAGCAACTTGGGAAGGCTAGAGATCAAGATTCATATGGTAGGAATGGAATATCTTGGTCTCAACACATGAGTAGGTGGTTCTCTCTCAGAACATATGAGTTGGAATTGTGTATGTGTTCTGATGGCTCTCTCCACGAATGAAGAGGAGGTGGAGGGGTATATATAGCCTCCACACAAAATCCAACCGTTACACACAGTTTTCCAATCTCGGTGGGACCGAATCAACAAACTCGGTCGGACCGAAAATGTAAACCTAGTGAACGTTAGAGATTTTCGGTGGGACTGACATGCAACTCGGTAGGACCGATATGGTTAGGGTTTGGGCATAACGTAATCTCGGTGAGACCGATTACACAAACTCGGTGGGACCGAATTTGGTAATTAGCTAACCAGAGAGTTGGTCAGGCAAACTCGGTGGGACCGATTTGCTCTTTCGGTGAGACCGAAAAGTTACAAAAAGGAAACACTGAATTTACATTGCAATCTCGGTGGGACCAATTCGCTCTTTCGGTGAGACCGAAAAGTTACGAAAGGGAAACAGAGAGTTTGCAATCCCATCTCGGTGAGACCGAGATCCCTATCGGTAGAACCGAATTGCTAGGGTTTGGCAATGGCTTATGACAAGTGAAACTCGGTGGCGCCGGATAGGAAGAATCGGTAGGACCGAGTTTGGCTTAGGGTTTAGGTCATATGTGGATATGGGAAAGTAGTTGAGGGTTTTGGAGCATATCACTAAGCACATGAAGCAAGAGGCTCATTAAGCAACACGTCATCCCTCCTTGATAGTATTGGCTTTTCCTAAAGACTCAATGTGATCTTGGATCACTAAAATATAAAATGAAGAGTCTTGAGCTTTTGAGCTTGAGCCAATCCTTTGTCCTTAGCATTTTGAGGGTTCCACTTTCACATCCATGCCATGCCAATCATTGAGCTTTCCTGAAATAATCATCTTGGAATAGCATTAGCTCAATGAGCTATATGTTGTTATGAATTACCAAAACCACCTAGGGATAGTTGCACTTTCAGATGTATAAAATCTCAATGCGAAAGAATGTCACTTTATATTGCCCCTTGTGATATGAACCTTTATTATGTAGTCCGTCGCTTTTATTACTTCCACATCACAAGATCGTATAAAGCTTATTTCTCCCACACCAATCAATCATACATATTTAGAGCAATTTTTATTTCTTTGCACCGATGACAACTTACTTGAAGGATCTTACTCAATCCATAGGTAGATATGGTGGACTCTCATGGCAAAACTAGTTTAGGGATATTTGGAAGCACAAGTAGCATTTCTACTTGGTGCTGAGAATTTGGCTAGCATGAGGGGGAAAGGCAAGCTCAACAAGTTAGAGGAACCATGGCAACGTACTTTATCTCAGATATAAGAAAGACATAACTCATTACGTTGTCTTCCTTGTCCAACATCAACTCTTTAGCATGTCATATTTTAATGAGTGCTCCCAATCATAAAAGATGTCAATGATAATATATCTATATGTGAAACCTCTCTTTCCTTATTACTTCCTATTAATTGCAACAATGACCAAAGCTATGTCTGCCAACTCCCAACAACTTTTAATCATCATACTCTTTCTATGTGAAGTCATTACTCTCAATAAGATCAATATGAACTTTTTGTTTCTTTTATTCTTTCTTTTATTCACCCAAGATCATGGCAAAATAATCAAGCCATTGACTCAACACTAATCTTTATTATATATAACTCACGGACTCGATTACATAGAGGGATCATAAAGCAAAACTCAAAACTAGATCATGCCATAAACTTTATTCTACTAGATCAAGATACTACTAATAGGATCGAACTAAGAAAATGGTAAAGATAGGAGTTGTGATGGTGATACGATACCGGGGCACCTCCCCCAAGCTTGGAAGTTGCCAAGGGGAGTGCCCATACCCATGTGATTATATCTCCTTGGTCGGTGAAGAAGGTGGTGGTGATGGATAATCGCACATCGAGCATAAGAGGTCCTCCAGCTTGCGGATAATGCCCTTGAGTGTGACAATATGCTCCTTTAACAAAATATTTTCTTGTGTGAGATACTTATTCTGTATACGAGCTAACTCAATCATCTTGAAAGATTCGATCTCAGTTGGGGTAAGAAGGTTATGATCAAGTTGAAGGATGTCTTTTGCTGCCGGAGCTTGATCCTCCATGGCCTTCTTGATCCTTTCATCCTTGTTGACCTTCGTGGGTTCTTCCCCCTTCAGATCTACCCTCATTAGCCAAGCATCATTGTCACCATTGTTGGAGGAGGGGGACGACATGATGCCTAGCCTTGAAAACCCTGATAGAAAACAGCTCGAAACAAGAACAAAGGAGATTTGCGTGATACGGGAGTCAAAGCCTTTGGGAGAATATATAATGAATTTTTACCAACCAAAATACGTATCATACAAGAAAATGAAGTCCGGAAGGCACACGAGGTGCTCACGAGGTAGGGGGGCGCGCCCACCACCCTCGTGGGGCCCTCGTGTCCTTCCCGGACTGCTACTTATTTTTCTATTTTTCTAAATATTCCAAAACGGAGAAATATTGCCTTAGAAATTGTTTTGGAGTCGGTTTACTTACCGTACCACATACCTATTCCCTTTCAGAGTCTGAAACGTTTCAGGAAGTGTCCATTATGTATTCCTTCGGGGTTACGGTTTCAATAATATGGGCTTCAACATTTATGGGATTACCTGAGATATAATGTTTGATTCTTTGACCGTTTACCACCTTCGGATTTGTGCCTTCGAAGTTGTTGATTTTTATTGCACCGGAACGATAGACCTCCTCGATAACATAGGGGCCTTCCCATTTAGAGAGAAGTTTTCCTGCAAAAAATCTTAAACGAGAGTTGTATAGCAATACATAATCACCTACATTAAACTCACGCTTTTGTATCCTTTTGTCATGCCATCTTTTAACTTTTTCTTTAAATAACTTGGCATTTTCATATGCTTGGGTTCTCCATTCATCAAGTGAGCTAATATCAAATAACCTCTTCTCACCGGCAAGTTTGAAATCATAGTTGAGCTCCTTAATAGCCCAATATGCCTTATGTTCTAGTTCGAGAGGTAAGTGACATGCTTTTCCATATACCATTTTATATGGAGACATACCCATAGGATTTTTGTATGTAGTTCTATATGCCCATAATGCATCATCAAGTTTCTTAGACCAATTCTTTCTAGACCTATTAACAGTCTTTTGCAAAATTAATTTGAGCTCTCTATTGCTCAACTCTACTTGACCACTAGAGTGTGGGTGATAAGGAGATGCAATTCTGTGATTAACATCATATTTAGCAAGCATTTTACAGAAAGCACCATGAATAAAGTGTGAACCACCATCAGTCATTAAATATCTAGGGATACCAAACCTCAGAATAATAACTTCCTTAAGCATTTTAATAGAAGTTTTATGATCAGCACTACTAGTTGGAATAGCTTCTACCCACTTAGTAACGTAATCAATAGCAACTAAAATATGTGTGTATCCATTAGAGGCAGGAAAAGGTCCCATATAATCAAAGCCCCAAACATCAAACAGTTCAATAACAAGAGAATAATTCATAGGCATTTCTTGACGTCTACTAATATTACCAATTCTTTGACATTCATCACATGACAAGACAAACTTACGGGCATCCTTGAAGAGAGTAGGCCAATAAAAACCAGATTGCAATACCTTATGGGCAGTTCTATCTCCAGCGTGGTGTCCTCCATAAGACTCGGAATGACACTTGCGTAGGATCTGTTCCTGTTCATGGTCAGGTACACAACGTCTAATAACACCATCTACTCCTTTATAAAGATGTGGGTCATCCCAAAAGTAATGTCTCAAGTCATAGAAGAATTTTTTCTTTTGCTGGTATGTGAAGCTAGGTGGTATAAACTTAGCAACAATATAATTAGCATAATCAGCATACCATGGAGTACTACGAGAAGTACTTATAACATTTAATTGTTCATCAGGAAAGTCATCATTAATAGGTAGCGGGTCATCAAGAATATTTTCTAACCTAGATAAGTTGTCTGCAACGGGGTTCTCAGCTCCCTTTCTATCAACAATATGCAAATCAAATTCTTGTAGCAAGAGAACCCATCTAATAAGTCTAGGTTTAGCATCTTTCTTTTCATAAGGTATTTAATAGCATCATGATCAGTGTGAATAGTTACTTTAGAATCAACAATATAAGGTCTGAACTTATCACAAGCAAATACAACTGCTAAAAGCTCTTTTTCAGTAGTAGCATAATTTCTTTGAGCATTTTCTAGAGTCTTACTAGCATAATGAATAACATTTAATTTCTTATCAACTCTTTGCCCTAGAATAGCACCTACAACATAATCACAAGCATCGCACATAATTTCAAAGGGTAAATTCCAATCAGGTGGCTGAACAATAGGTGTAGAGACTAATGCTTTCTTAAGTATTTCAAATGCTTCTACACAATCATCATCAAAGACAAATGGTATATCTTTTTGCAATAAATTAGTCAGA
Source organism: Triticum urartu (assembly GCF_003073215.2). Lineage (NCBI taxonomy): Eukaryota > Viridiplantae > Streptophyta > Magnoliopsida > Poales > Poaceae > Triticum > Triticum urartu. Next base: position 71,691,391 of record NC_053024.1, on the reverse strand, counting down.
GGCCGAGAAATTTTTGAGAAGTCCTTAATGAACCTCCTATAAAATCCAGCGTGACCAAGGAAACTTCTTATACCTTTTACGTCCTTGGGACATGGCATCGTTTCAATAGCATCAACCTTGGCTTTATCAACTTCAATACCTCTTTCAGAAACTTTGTGCCCCAAGACAATACCTTCATTAACCATAAAGTGGCACTTTTCCCAATTCAAGACAAGATTAGTTTCTTCACATCTCTGCAAAACTCGATCAAGATTGCTCAAGCAATCGTCAAAAGAAGAACCATAGACCGAAAAGTCGTCCATGAAAACCTCACAAATCTTTTCACAAAAGTCAGAGAATATAGCCATCATGCATCTTTGAAAGGTATCAGGTGCATTACATAAACCAAAAGGCATACGTCTATAAGCAAAAGTACCAAAAGGGCATGTAAAAGTAGTCTTTGATTGATCTCTAGCCAACACAGGTATTTGAGAGAAACCAGAATAACCATCTAGAAAGCAATAGTGTGTGTGTTTGCATAATCTTTCTAGCATTGATCAATAAAAGGTAAGGGGTAATGATCTTTCTTAGTAGCTTTATTTAATTTGCGGAAATCAATTACCATCCTATAACCTGTGATAATTCTTTGTGGAATCAATTCATATTTATCATTAGGAACAACAGTAATACCTCCCTTCTTAGGGACACAATGGACATGACTTACCCACTCACTGTCAGCAACGGGGTAGATTATACCTGCCTCCAGAAGCTTTAGTATTTCTTTTCTTACCACTTCTTTCATTTTAGGATTCAGACGTCGTTGAGGATCACGAACTGGTTTGGCATCTGCTTCCAAATTTATTTTATGTTGGCATAGAGTGGGACTAATGCCCTTAAGATCATCAAGAGTATATCCAATAGCAGCATGATGCTTCTTCTGAGTTTTCAATAATCTTTCTTCTTCATGCTCTGAAAGGTTAGCACTAATAATCACACGATATATCTTCTTTTCATCAAGATAAGCATATTTAAGATTATCAGGCAAAGGTTTAAGCTCGAACACGGGATCACCCTTGGGTGGAGGAGGATCCCCTAAGATTTCAGTAGGCAAGTTGTGTTTCAGAACAGGTTCCTGTTTAAAGTATACTTCATCTATTTCCCTTCTTTCATTCATGAACATACCATTTTCATGGTCTAGCAAATAGTGCTCTAAAGGATCACTAGGAGGTACTGCAATAGAAGCAAGACCAATAATTTCATCCTTACTAGGTAATTCTTCCTCACGATGTTGTTTACTAAATTTAGAGAAATTAAACTCATGAACCAAATCATCCAAGCCAACAGTAACAACATTCTTTGTGCAATCTATGGTAGCATTGACAGTATTTAAGAAGGGTCTACCAAATATAATGGGACAAAAACTATCTTGTGGGGAACCAAGAACAAGAAAATCAGCAGGATATTTAGTTTTCCCACACAAGACTTCAACATCTCTGACAATTCCCATTGCTGAAATAGTATCTCTATTGGCAAGTTTAATTGTGACATCAATATCTTCTAACTCAGTAGGTGCAATTTCATTCTTAATTTCTTCATATAAAGTATGCGGTATAACACTAGCACTAGCACCCATATCACATAAGCCATGATAACAATGATCCCCTATTTTAACAGAAATAACAGGCATGCCTACCACGGGTCTATGTTTATCTTTAGCACAAGATTTAGCAATTCTAGCAGTTTCACCTTCGAACTGAATAACATGCCCATCAATATTATCAGACAAGAGATCTTTAACAATATAAATATTAGGTTCTACTTTAACTTGCTCAGGAGGTGTATAAGTTCTAATATTGCTTTTACGAACAACAGTTGAAGCTTTAGCATGATCCTTTATTCTAACAGGGAAAGGTGGTTTCTCAATATAAGAAGTAGGAACAATAGGATCATTATAAGTGACAGTCTTTTCTTCAACTTTAATAGGTGCAACTACTTTTACTTATATGGGAGGATGATATTTAAACCACTCCTCCTTAGGGAGATCAACATAGGTAGCAAAAGATTCACAGAAAGAAGCTACTATCTCAGAATCAAGTCCATATTTAGTGCTAAACTTACGGAAAATATCGGTATCCATAAAAGATTTGACACAATCAAACTTAGGTGTCATACCTGACTCCTTACCTTCATTGAGGTCCCAATCTTCAGAGTTGCGTTTAATTTTATCCAATAAATTCCATCTGAGTTCAATAGTCTTCATCATAAAAGAGCCAGCACAAGAAGTATCGAGCATGTTGCAATTGTTTTTAGAAAGCCGAGCATAAAAACTTTGCATAATTATTTCTCTCTGGAGCTCATGATTGGGGCATGAATATAACATTGATTTAAGCCTCCCCCAAGCTTGAGCGATGCTTTCTCCTTCGCGAGGCCAGAAATTATATATATAATTGCGATCACGATGAACAAGATGCATATGGTAATACTTTTGATGAAATTCCAGCTTCAATCTTTTATAGTCCCACGATCTCATATCATCACATAGCCTATACCATATCAATGCGTCTCCCTTCAAAGATAAAGGGAAGACCTTCTTCTTAGCAACATCATCGGGTATACCTGCAAGCTTAAATAATCCACAATCTTCATCCGCATATATTAAGTGCTCATCAGGATGTTTTGTTCCATCTCCTATAAAAGGATTAGCTAGCAGTTTTTCCATCATAGCCACAGGAAATTCAAAAGGAGTTTCATTAATAGGTTCAGTAGTTTGAGGAGCAACTCTTTGCTCTACTGGACAGGGTGAAGATACCCCGAACAAGCCCCTCAGAGAATTACTTTCCATAGTAACAAGTGACAGTAAATTTCAGTACACTATATAAAATTTTCCTTACCAAATTCCACTTACCAAAGGTGCTACACTCCCCAGCAACGACACCAGAAAAGAGTCTTGATGACCCACAAGTATAGGGGATCTATCGTAGTCCTTTCGATAAGTAAGAGTGTCGAACCCAACGAGGAGCAGAAGGAAATGATAAGTGGTTTTCAACAAGGTATTCTCTGCAAGTACTGAAATAAGTGGTAACAGATAGTTTTGTAATAAGGTAAATTGTAACGAGCAACAAGTAACAAAAGTAAATAAGGTGCAACAAGGTGGCCCAATCCTTTTGTAGCAAAGGACAAGCCAGAACAAACTCTTATAATAGGAAAAGCGCTCCCGAGGACACATGGGAATATCGTCAAGCTAGTTTTCATCACGTTCATATGATTCGCGTTCGATACTTTGATAATTTGATATGTGGGTGGACCGGTGCTTGGGTACTGTTCTTACTTGAACAAGCATCCCACTTATGATTAACCTCTATTGCAAGCATCCGCAACTACAACAAAAGTATTAAGGTAAACCTAACCATAGCATGAAACATATGGATCCAAATCAGCCCCTTACGAAGCAACGCATAAACTAGGGTTTAAGCTTCTGTCACTCTAGCAACCCATCATCTACTTATTACTTCCCAATGTCTTCCTCTAGGCCCAAATAATGGTGAAGTGTTATGTAGTCGACGTTCACATAACACCACTAGAGGCTAGACAACATACATCTTATCAAAATATCAAACGAATACCAAATTCACATGACTACTCATAGCAAGACTTCTCCCTTGTCCTCAGGAACGAATGTAATTACTCACAAAGCATATTCATGTTCATAATCAGAGGGGTAATAATATGCATATAGGATCTGAACATATGATCTTCCACCAATTAAACCAACTAGCATCAACTACAAGGAGTAATCAACACTACTAGCAACCTACTAGCACCAATCCCGGACTTTGAGACAAGAATTGGATACAAGAGATGAACTAGGGTTTGGAGATGAGATGGTGCTGGTGAAGATGTTGATGGAGATTGCCCTCTCCCGATGAGAGGAGTGTTGGTGATGACGATGGTGATGATTTCCCCCTCCGGGAAGGAAGTATCACCGACAGAACAGCTCTGCCGGAGCTCTAGATTGGATCCGCCAAGGTTCTGCCTTGTGGCGGCGGAGTCTCGTCCCGAAAAGTTCCTTCCTATTTTTTTCTCATCGAAAGACTTCATATAGGAGAAGATGGACGTCGGAGACCCACCAGGGGCCCACAAGGTAGGGGGCGCGCCCTAGGGGGGGGGGCGCCCCCACCCTCGTGAGAAGGGTGTGGGCCCCCTGGCCTTCATATTTGGCATGGATTTTTCTTTATTTCTTTTAAGACGTTCCGTGGAGTTTCAGGACTTTTGGAGTTGCGCAGAATAGGTCTCTAATATTTGCTCCTTTTCCAGCCCAGAATTCCAGCTGCCGGCATTCTCCCTCCTTATGTAAACCTTGTAAAATAAGAGAGAATAGCCATAAGTATTGTGATATAAAGTGAAATAACAGTCCATAATGCGATAAATATCAATATAAAAGCATGATGCAAAATGGACGTATCAGGGTCCAGCTTTGGGCTTCTTCACATGAGTGGTAACTTGCTTGCCATTCTTCTTGAAGTTCCCTTTCTTTTCCTCGCCCTTTTTCTTGAAACTAGTGGTCTTATTAACCATCAACACTTGATGCTCTTTCTTGATTTCTACCTTCGCCAATTTCAGCATCGCGGGGAGCTCGGGAATCTTTTCCGTTATCCCTTGCACATTATAGTTCATCACGAAGTTCTAGTAGCTTGGTGATAGTGACTAGAGAACTCTGTCAATCAGTATCTTATCTGGAAGATTAACTCCCACTTGATTCAAGTGATTGCAGTACCCAGACATTCTGAGCACATGCTCACTGGTTGAGCTATTCTCCTCCATCTTGTAGGCAAAGTACTTGTCAGAGGTCTCATACCTCTCGACACAGGCATGTGTCTGAAATACCAATTTCAGCTCTTGGAACATCTCATATGCTCCGTGGCGTTCAAAACGGTTTTGAAGTCCCGGTTCTAAGCCATAAAGCATGGCGCACTAAACTATAATCATCATATCGAGCTTGCAAAATGTTCATAACGTCTGTATTTGCTCCTGCAATAGGTTTGTCACCTACCGGTGCATCAAGGACATAATTCTTCTGTGCAGCAACGAGGATAATGCTCAGATCACGGACCCAGTCCGCATCATTGCTACTATCATATTTCAACCTAGTTTTCTCTAGGAACATGTCAAAAATACAGGGGAGCTATTTTGCGAGCTATTGATCTACAATATAGATAAGCAAAACTACTAAGACTAAGTTCACGATAAATTAAGTTCAATTAATCAAATTACTTAAGAACTCCCACTTAGATAGACATCCCTCAAGTCATCTAAATAATACATGATCCAAATCAACTAAACCATGTCCGATCATCATGTGAGATGGAGTAGTCATCAATGGTGAACATCTATATGTTGATCATATCTACTATATAATTCATGTTCGACCTTTGAGTCTCCAGTGTTTCGAGGCCATGTGTGTACATACTAGGCTCGTCAAGTTTAACCCAAGTATTCTGCATGTGCAAAACTGTCTTGCACCCGTTGTATGTGAACGTAGAGCCTATCACACCCGATCATCACATGGTGTCTCAGCATGCCGAACTGTCGCAATGGTGCATACTCAGGGAGAACACTTATACCTTGAAATTTTAGTTAAGAGATCATCTTATAATGCTACCGCTATACTAAGCAAAATAAGATGCATAAAAGATAAACATCACATGCAATCAAAATATGTGACATGATATGGCCATCATCATCTTGTGCCTTTGATCTCCATCTCCAAAGCACTGTCATGATCTCCATCGTCACTGGCTTGACACCTTGATCTCCATCGTAGCGTCATGGTCGTCTCGCCAACTATTGCTTCTACAACTATCGCTAACGCATAGTGATAAAGTAACTTTTACAAAACATGACCTTCTCATACAATAACATTTATCACATCATGTCTTGACCATATCACATCACAACATGCCCCGCAAAAACAAGTTAGACGTCCTCTACTTTGTTGTTGCAAGTTTTACGTGGCTGCTACGGGCTTCTAGCAAGAACTGTTCTTACCTACGCATCAAAACCACAATGGTGATTTATCAAGTTTGCTGTTTTAACCTTCAATAAGGACCGGCCGCAGTCAAATTCGATTCGACTAAATTAGGAGAAACAGACATCCGCCATCCACCTTTATGCAAAAATAGTTGCATGTCTGTCGGTGGAACCAGTCTCATGAACATGGTCATGTAAGGTTGGTCTAGGCCGCTTCATCCAACAACACCGCCGAATCAAAATAATACATTGGTGGTAAGAAGTATGACGATCACCGCCCACAACTCTTTGTGTTCTACTTGTGCATATCATCTACGCATAGACCTGGCTTGGATGCCACTGTTGGGAAACGTAGCATGCAATTTCAAAAAAGATCCTATGCTCACGCAAGATCTATCTAGGAGATGCATAGCAACGAGAGGGGGAGAGTGTGTCCACGTACCCTCGTAGACCGAAAGCGGAAGCATTTGACAACGCGGTTGATGTAGTCGAACTTCTTCTCGTTCTGACCGATCAAGCACTGGACGTACGACACCTCCGAGTTCTGCACACGTTCAACTCGATGACGTCCCTCAAACTCTTGATCCAACAAGGTGTCGAGGTAGTAGATGAGTTCCGTTAGCACGACGGCGTGGTGACGGTGATGGTGAAGTGATCTCCGCAGGGCTTCGCCTAAGCACTACAAAAATATGACCGAGGTGGTAAACGGTGGAGAGGGGCGTCGCGCACGGCTAGGCAATTGTCTGGTGTGTGCAAGGTGCCCCCTCCTCATATATATATATATAGGTGGGAGGAGGGAGGAGCAGCCATAGGAGGCACCCAAGTAGGAGGAATCCTACTTGGAGTCCCTCCCAAGCCGCGCGCCCCCTGCCATATATAACCGAGGGGGAAGGAAAGAGGGGGTGGAGGGAAGGAAGTAGGAATCCTAATCCACACTTTCCTTGCCCTCCCCTCTTTCCTTATCCTCCTCATAGGGATGGCCTCTATAGGGGCGCACCAGGGCTGGTGTGTTCCCTTACTTGGCCCATAAGGCCCATATCTTTGTCGGGGGTGCCCGAAACTCCTTCCCGGTGACCCGATAAGTACTCGGTACCCTCCGGAACACTTACGGTGTCCGAATACCATCGTACTATATATCAATCTTTACCTCTCGATCATTTCGAGATTACTCGTCATGTCTGTGATCTCATCTGGGACTTCGGACAACATCCGGTCACCAAATCACATAACTCATATAATACTAAATCGTCATCGAACGTTAAGCGTGCGGACCCTACGGGTTCGCGAACTATGTAGACATGACCGAGACACCTCTCTGATCAATAACCAATAGCCTAACCTGGATGCTCATATTGTCTCCTACATATTCTACGAAGATCTTTATCGGTCGAACCGTTATGACAACATATGTTATTCCCTTTGTCTATCGGTATGTTACTTGCCCAAGATTCGATCGTCGGTATCCACAACAAGAAATATGTCAACTAGTGATCTTCTGTCAGTTACCCTGGAAGAATTGGTCATAGATCTACGGCCATTTGAGACCAATTGGTCAAAAGCTGCTCGGGGGGCTCCAAACCCTCAACTATATCAACCATTTTGGCCATAAAGGTCATAATTTCCTTACATGAAATGGTCATAAAGCAGACATCACTGATCCGCTGCCTTATTTCTAGCTGATCACGGCCAATATAGATGGTCATAACCTTGTAAATTGTGGTGGATTGCTATGACTCCACCTCATCAGTTTTGCATATGTGCCATGTCCATGTGTCAATTTTTGCCCTAGTTTGTGAAGCAACCTATATTTCTGTCATTCCCAAAATTCCCGAAAAAATCTCATAAATCCTTTGGGTCATATCTTCGTCAAATATGTAAAAATACTTCCTTTCGTAGTTCAAAAATAATTCAACAATATTCATTTTCCTTTTCTATTCAGAACATCACTTTGTGAAGGAAGTACTATTTATATATTCTTCATTGCCCTCAAAATTTTTGGGCACTCTTTCCTATCTAAATCATTGCCTCATGAAAAAATTCAGCTCCATTTGCCTAGTAAATCTTCCTCGGCAAATTTCCAAAGTTTTTGTCCACCTAGAAGTTTTGTGAAGGAAGTACAAGATAGAAATAAGAGTTTAATTTTTGCCACATATTCTATATGCCGAAGTCGTAGCTCTACACAAATTTTTAGCTCTATCTAACAAAACATGTGAGCTCACCATTGAATCTTTGTTTCTGGCAATATATTTAGTTTGTGAAGCAACTACATTTTATATTGCTTTATAATTGTTGAAAATTTACCAGGACATTACCTTGACTATAGAAACCCCCTACACCAAATTTCAGCATAATCCAATCATCTATGTAAGCCCAGCTTCAATTTCTATTTTCTGTCCAAATTGGCACATTGCAAAGCAAGTGCTATCTAGACACCTCTTATTGTCCTCGAACTTTTTTTGCCATCTTAAATATACAAATAATTGCCACATTCCAATATTCAGCTCCATTTGCCTATTAAATCTTCCTCAGCAAATTTCTAAAGTTTCTATCCAGAGAGAAGCTTTGTGAAGGAAGTGCAAGCTAGGATTATCCAAATGGTATAAATTTTTTTACAGTGCTTTACTATGCCCAAATTACCATACTCCACAAAATTGCAGCTCAATCCAATCATCCATTTGAGCCCAGCTTCACCATCCATATTTCTGCCCGATGTGGTACTTTGCAAAGCAAGTGCCATACAAATTCCTCCATTTGATCTAAAAATTTGCCAAGATAGTCTCCCTAGTAGATGATCATCCTTATCCAAAACTCGGGCCCATTGGCCTTGTGAATTTCCCGTACCGCTAATCAAACACTTGGCTGCTAATTCATGTTTGAGCATAGTTCGGTCTCCTCGTGAGATTCTTCTATTGTTATTTTATTCCTAGCATCTACCTAGGGAGTGCCCAACCTACTAGACATTCCTAGGCTGCCCAGAACGCATGGCAACGCCACGGTCACGCGGTGACCACACGACGAGCATGCGAGTCTACGCGCTTTGGAGTTGGGGCCCTGGGCCACCGTCCAAACCTCGACGTATCACCACCGAACCATGTATTTATGCTTAAGTAGATACTTATGTACCTAGAAATGATTTTTGGAAAAAATAAAGAACAAACTATGAGGCAGCTGCAGTTTAAATTTTACCCGCTTCCTACTGAATCGGCGGAAATTTGTCTTTTTCATCAGAGGTGGATAAAAACTTTTTCCACCCAACCATTTCTTCAATTGTGCATTAAACATGGCATAGTATTTTATAAAATTGATTTGGTCCATCTTTGCAACAATTATTTGGTAGTTCCTTCACAAAAAAACTCATTTCGGGCACTCGAAAAATGGAAAATGAATTTTCCGTGCAAATAAAATGAAAACTCCCTTAGGAAACATTGTTTGGAATTCCTAGATGCACCCTTGTGCACAATATGAGATCATTTTAACAAACTATGCCATGAATGTGGCCATAAGATTGATCATTTGGCTTGAAAGCCATGAATCTTCATGCTTGATAGCTCATTTCTGAGAACACTTTTTAAAAATAATTGTCGTATTACAAGTTTATCATTTTTCCTGGAAACTTGGTCACACATGATGACACAATGTGAAGGTTTTCCAATTTTTTGATTTTTTTGAATTTTTTATGCCCGTTTCAAAATGCGGTCAAAACGGCGGGCTTGACCATTTCTAGCTAGTTGTTGAATCTTGGAAACCTTTTGATGTTTCTCTGATTAAATAGATATTTATGTACCTAGAAATTATTTTTAGAAAAAATAAATAGCAAACTATGAGGCAGCTACAGTTCAAATTTGACCCACTTCCTACTGAATCGGCGGAAATTTGTCTTTTCCACCAGAGGTGGATCAAATCTTTTGGCACCCAACCATTGTGTAAATTGTGCATTAAACATGGCCTAGTATTTTATAAAATTGATTTGGTCCATTGTTCCAACAAATATTTGGTAGGTCCTTCACAAAAAAAACTCATTTCGGGCACTCGAAAAATGGAAAATGAATTTTCCGTGCAAATAAAATGAAAACTCGCTTAGGAAACATTGTTTGGAATTCCAAGATGCACCCTTGTGCACAATATGAGATCATTTGAACAAATTATGCCATGAATGTGGCCATAAGATTGATCATTTGGCTTGAAAGCCATGAATCTTCACGCATGATAGCTCATTTCTGAGAACACTTTTTAAAATAATTGTCATATTACAATTTTATTATTTTCCCGGAAACTTGGTCACATATGATGACACAATGCGAAGGTTTTCCAATTTTTTGATTTTTTTGAATTTTTTATGCCCGTTTCAAAATGCGGTCAAAACGGCGGGCTTGGCCGTTCCTAGCTAGTTGTTGAATCTTGGAAACCTTTTGATGTTTCTCTGATTAAATAGATAGTTATGTACCTAGAAATGATTTTTGGAAAAAATAAAGAGCAAACTATGAGGCAGCTACAGTTCAAATTTGACCCGCTTCCTCCTGAATCGACGGAAATTTGTCTTTTTCACGAGAGGTGGATCGAATCTTTTTGCACCCAACCATTTTGTCAATTGTGCATTAAATATGTCCTAATATTTTAGAAAATTAATTTGGTCCAAATTTGTAACAAACATATGGTAGGTCCTTCACAAAAGAACTCATTTTGGACACTCGAAAAATGGAAAATGAATTTTCCGTGCAAAGAAAATAAAACTCCCTTAGGGAACATTGTTTGCCATTCCATGTTTATTATTTTCCCGAAAGCTAGTTCATAATTGGTGACACAATGAGAAGGTTTTTTATTTTTTTGAATTTCTGAGATCATAATATAGCTTACATGAGTTTAACATCTTATTTTTAAATCTATCACGACCAATTTAGTTGGTCATAATGTTGTATTGCATTCTGATTGGTCCGTGGACAAGACACGCGGATCATGCACGAAACGCCATTGGATCCTCCCGCATCCAACGGCAGCCCTCACCCCTCGCCTCCCCCACCAACCCCATGTGAGGCGAAACCTAGCTCTGTTCTCCCCCGTTTTCCATCCACCCCCGTCTCCTTTCTTTCTTTCTCGCCTCCCCGATTCCCTCCACCGCCCCTTCTCCTCTTCGATGACCGATGAACACCGACCCCTCTGCTCCCTGCCGCCGCCGCCGTGTTCCGAGGCGGTTCCCGCCGCGTCCTCGCCTACCCTACATAGCCCCCTTCTCTCCAACCCTCTCCCTCCCTCAGACCTCAATCCGCCGCTGTAGCCCAACCCAATCTGCCGCTGTCCTTTTTCCAGATCCCTCCCAGCTCCGGTGAGCCCGCCATGAACCGTCTGCGGGCGGGGAGCCTGGTCCACGGGCGGCAGCACAGTAGGAGAAGCACAGGCTCCACCTCCCCGGGCGGCGTCTCCCCCTCCCACCAACGCAGCCCACCGCACTCGGCCTCCTCCTCCCCTTCTCTTCCACCCACAGCCGTAGCCCCCACCCACCGACCACGCCGCCGGCCGATTTCGGTGGCGCCCGCCACCGCCAAGCACACTCCCGTGCTCCCCTCGCTGCGCTACATCCTTCCCTCCGGCCAGATTCGCCCTCCGGAGCTCACCAGCAACCCTCCCCTCCCCCATGGCGTGCCTAGGGTTTTGCCCACCGCCCAGATCCATGGCGACGGCGGCTGCAGCGGCCTGATGGCGCCGCCACAACCGACCCCGGCATCGCCTTCTTCCGCCGGTGACCCGAGCCCCTCCTTGTCTCGGTCCCGGTGTGACCGGTTCTTCAATTCCAAGCAGCTCCATGGACGGGGATGACCACGACACCATGGAGCTCCCCTTCCCTTCCCCCTGCTCGGGAAGCCATCAAGGCCCGCCCCCACTCTCCTCTCCTCTTTGATTTCTTATTCTCCGCTCGATCCAGTTCCTTCCTTCCTTCCATGCATGACCACCAAGATCCCCTTTTCATTTGCTGCAGCCGACCTCAGATGACCATGAAGACCTCCTCGTGTTGTGCAATGTGCTACTGCTGCTGCTGCTCGTCGTGGTTGCTTTGCCACCACCACCAGTAGCCGCTGCGTGGAGGTGTAGGCAGGCCATGAGCACTAGGGGTGACGCCATGGATCGTTCCTTCCCCTGCTCCGACCCTTGCTAGGTCCATCTCATCCCATTCCCTTCCATTCCCTGATGCCATTTCTGCTGCTTGGTTGTTTTCCTAGCTCACCAACTACTGTAGATGCTATTTGTCTTATGATTTGAACTCAAGATTTCTTATTTCTCTTGTCCTTGTGCAACAGGTAAGATTTCATCCGTACAACAGAGGAGAGGACAAGGGCTTCACTTCATTGTGATGGCTAGGCAAGGTGCGCGGTGGTCGCAACCGACGGAGGGGAGCCAGTGCTGTTCGGCATCGGCTACACAAACCGCCACGGTGAGCTCCTCTTATTCCTCTGCTATATGTACCATGCTCTGTTTCATGGATGATGATCTAGAGTCAGTTATGATTTGCTACTGTTTTGGCTTCGTTGGCTCGATTGCCTGCTGTTATCAAATTAATTAATCTAGGCAGCATAAATTATATATACTCATGCACCTGTGTGTGATGTTAGCAACAACTTATCATATACTGCTGGTAGATGCTTTATTTATTATGTGTACGGATATCAAGTGAAACCTTTGTTTCAAATCATCTCAGTTTTCTTTCCCTTGATAGCAGCACTAGTCATGTCGGGTGGTAGGTGCGACATATGCCAACGGGTGGCTTATCATTGTGGGAGCCAGTAAGACGTCGCCGGTGCCTGGAAACGGGATGAGGCGAAGACATGCACGCCGGCGAATCTTACCCAGCTTCGGGGCTCTCCATGGAGATAACACCCCTACTGCTGCTCTACGGGGTCTCCGCATGATCACTAGATGGACAAGTAGCTACACAATGCTCCTTGAGCTGTTCGGTGGGAGGAGGAAGAAGGGCACGGCTAGCTTGCTTCTTCTCCTCGTGTGGTGTCTAAAACTAGCAGGGGGTCCAACCCTTTGCATGGGTGCCCCGGGGGGTTTATATAGGCCTACCCCCCGGGGGTACAATGGTAATCCGACTGGGCGCGGGGCCCAGCCGTCTGTGACTGCGCTCGCCGGCTTCTGTGCCGACTACTGGGGCCCGCCGGCTGGTGGGTCCCGCCGGCTGCCAACTCCTTGGCGACAGACAGGCCCCACTGCCAAGGGTCTTGTCGGTGGCTGGTTACTGTTGCCTCAACCTGATGACGAGGGCTTCGTCGAGGTAAGCATGGCTACAGTGCCGCCGTCCTGCGGGCGATCACTGTAGACTTACCGCGTCTTGTCTCCTTAACGGGGCGTCTTCTTCGAGGGGGGAAGCGAGCCGGCTGGGGGAGCCGGCCCCGTCTCGGGCCGACTGGGGGAGGCCAGGCCGCCTTCGGGTGTCTCTCTGCCCAAAGGGGCCCACCGCCCGTGGGCCGTACTGGTAGCCCGTCGTGGATGACATCAGGGTCAACATGGCAACAGTGCCGCGCCGGACGGGTCATGGCCACTCCGTACGGCGCACTGTGCCAGGCGTGCTCCGGGATTCGGGGGTGGAAGGCTTCACTGTAGCCACGCCCCATCTCATCGCCGCTAGGTGGATGCAAACTTTGAGGGTACAGTCTCGACCGCTTTATGGGAGCCGGCTTCTTGGAGTCGGCCTTCTTGCGGCCGGCTTCTCGAAGTCGGCCCTCTCCAAAGCTTTCTTCATGAGGGCTAAAGTCGGGCCGCCTTCCGAAAGCCGGCCTGGGTGACAGCCAGCAAGGGGAAGGCGGCCCTATGTCTTGGATTCTCGAGAGCCGGACGGGCTCGTAATTTTTTCAGAAGGGCCAGGGGAAGCCGGCTAGGCTACCCATGGCTATTTACTCCGGCAGTAGTCCCCGAAGCTGATCGAGCTTCGAGGCGGACAAAGGGACGAGAAGCTTGGTCAGCTTCCTATCCTGAAGAGCCGGCTTTGTTGATGTATGCCGATTTCGGGGAGCCCTGCGTCTTGCAGGCGGGAAAGTGGTCGACCCGCGTGCTGACCGCGGGCCCTCCCGCGGGCCACGTGGCAGCGAGACCCTGACGTCGCACGCGCGCGACGGGACGCCGCCGCAGGCCCGGGCCCGCCACTCCTAGGCCTCGGCCCGAACGCTGATCTTCTGCGGCCCAGGTGGTCCTCTCGCATTCTCGTGGTGATTTTATTTCGCCGTTAGGGCGCAATAAACGCGGGACGTGGGGGAGTGGGCACGATCGATCCCCACGTTTCCCCACGCTGCGCCTCCTCGGCTCCGCCACGCGAGCCTATAAGTAGGAGGAGGAGGGGGAGAGACAGAGGTTCGCACGCTCTCTCTCGCTCCGCCCCTTCTCGTCTTCCTTTCTTCCTCTCGTTGCCGCCGCAGCTTCCCGTCTCAGCGCCGCCGCGCCGCCACATCGTCTTCCTCCCATGTGTTGGAAATATGCCCTAGAGGCAATAATAAATTAGTTATTATTATATTTCCTTGTTCATGATAATCGTTTATTATCCATGCTAGAATTGTATTGATAGGAAACTCAGATACATGTGTGGATACATAGACAACACCATGTCCCTAGTAAGCCTCTAGTTGACTAGCTCGTTGATCAATAGATGGTTACGGTTTCCTGACCATGGACATTGGATGTCGTTGATAACGGGATCACATCATTAGGAGAATGATGTGATGGACAAGACCCAATCCTAAGCCTAGCACAAGATCATGTAGTTCGTATGCTAAAGCTTTTCTAATGTCAAGTATCATTTCCTTAGACCATGAGATTGTGCAACTCCCGGATACCGTAGGAGTGCTTTGGGTGTACCAAACGTCACAACGTAACTGGGTGACTATAAAGGTGCATTACGGGTATCTCCGAAAGTGTCTGTTGGGTTGGCACGAATCGAGACTGGGATTTGTCACTCCGTGTGACGGAGAGGTATCTCTGGGCCCACTCGGTAGGACATCATCATAATGTGCACAATGTGATCAAGGAGTTGATCACGAGATGATGTGTTATGGAACGAGTAAAGAGACTTGCCGGTAACGAGATTGAACAAGGTATCGGGATACCGACGATCGAATCTCGGGCAAGTATCGTACCGCTAGACAAAGGGAATTGTATACGGGATTGATTAAGTCCTTGACATCGTGGTTCATCCGATGAGATCATCGTGGAACATGTGGGAGCCAACATGGGTATCCAGATCCCGCTGTTGGTTATTGACCGGAGAGTCATCTCGGTCATGTCTGCATGTCTCCCGAACCCGTAGGGTCTACACACTTAAGGTTCGGTGACGCTAGGGTTATAGATATATTAGTATGCGGTAACCCGAAAGTTGTTCGGAGTCCCGGATGAGATCCTGGATGTCATGAGGAGTTCCGGAATGGTCCGGAGGTAAAGAATTATATATAGGAAGTGCTATTTCGGCCATCGGGACAAGTTTCGGGGTCACCGGTATTGTACCGGGACCACCGGAAGGGTCCCGGGGGTCCACCGGGTGGGGCCACCTGCCTCGGGGGGCCACATGGGCTGTAGGGGGTGCGCCTTGGCCTATATGGGCCAAGGGCACCAGCCCCAAGAGGCCTATGCGCCAAAGGGACAAGAGGAGGGGAGAGTCCTAAAGGGGGAAGGCACCTCCGAGGTGCCTTGGGGAGGATGGACTCCTCCCCCCCCTTGTCCGCACCCTTCCTTGGAGGAAGGGGCAAGGCTGCGCCCTCCCCCTCTCCCTTGGACCTATATATAGTGGGGGAAAGGGAGGGCAATCTAGCCTAAGCCCTGGCGCCTCCCTCTCCCTCCCATGACACATCTCCCTCCTCCCGCAGCGCTTGGCGAAGCCCTGTTGGAATCCCGCTACTTCCACCACCACGCCGTCGTGCTGCTGGATCTCCATCAACCTCTCCTCCCTCCTTGCTGGATCAAGAAGGAGGAGACGTTGCTGCTCCGTACGTGTGTTGAACGCGGAGGTGCCGTCCGTTCGGCGCTAGGATCATCGGTGATTTGGATCACGACGAGTATGACTCCATCAACCCCGTTCTCTTGAACGCTTCCGCGCGCGATCTACAAGGGTATGTAGATCCACTCCTCCCTCGTTGCTAGATGACTCCATAGATAGATCTTGGTGACACGTAGGAAAATTTTGAATTTATGCTACGTTCCCCAACACCATGGCGCTGCCGAGCTCATGGGATGGCTCCAACGTCCATGAGGACCATGTTGCGTTCCTCCTCCAGACTCGGCGCCTGCCCGACGCCAACCTCGTGCGGGTCCACCTGGCGCCGGAGACGGAGATCTTGCCGGCACCGGAGGAGGGCGAGCGGGTCGTCTTCCGCTCGCACTTCCTACGCGGCTTCGGCCTTCCGGCGAGCGGATTTCTGCGCTCCTTCCTCGAGTTCTACAACCTTCAGCCGCATCACCTCACACCCAATGCGGTGATGCTGCTGTCGGCCTTCGTCTCTCTCTGCAAAGGTTTCTTGGGGCTGCTCCCCATGCTGGAGCTCTGGGGGGAATTCTTCCAGAGCAAACTCGGCACCGTCGTCGCAGGCGTGCCCGCCCCTGCGGGGCCTTCATCGCCATGAGGAGGGCGGGCGAGAACAACCCGTTCCCGACCATCCCCCTGATCTAGTCGGTGAAGATCTGGCAGAAGTCATACTTCTACGTGAAGAACATCGCCGAGCAAGGAGACCACGTCAACCTGCCGGCTTACGTAGCCGGCCCGCTGGCTGGGAGGCAGCCCTCATGGAGTTTTCGGTCCCGGTCACTGTCTCAGGCCGGGAATGCTGCCGTCTCCCGGCTTCGGGTGATGATCCAGTCGGAAGGCTTGAGCGGGGCCGACTTGGTGGCCGCCTTCGTGGAGCACCGGATATCTCCTCTCCAAAGCCGGCCCCACATGATGTGTCAGATGAGCGGCCGCTTCGATCCAAGCCGGCTGAGCACCAGGGAGATGCCTCATGCGGAGGTGTCGTATATGGTAAATTATATCTCCAATTGCAAGCTCGCCGAGGACTGGCGATACAGCAAGGCGCCGTATTCTCGCGCCAACCCTCCGCCTGTGGTAAGCTTTCTTCTCTTTCTTCTTTTCGTTGGTAGCCGGCTTTATGATGGCCAGCTTCTGATCGGTCGGTTCTTCTTAGCAGAACCCTCTTCTCCCGCCGACGACCGGGGCAGCAGGGATAGAACGCCAGTACGCCCCCGACCGCACGGCGGACGATGTCGATGACCCGGACTTGGGGGTGGCTGCCATGGAAGACGCCGTCGTGGGGGACGACGCCGAGCCCGGGGGCACAAGGCTCACTGCCAGCTTCAAGGACTGGCCGGATGATTTCGAAGCCGAAGTCACCCCGCGTCGCCAGCCAGCGGCCGACCATTAGGGCACGGGCTCGTCCATCGCGCCGGCTACCGGCGGCGGTGCACAGAAGCGCCGGGCCGCTTCAGGCCTCTTCGGCAGTCGGCCGAAGAAGTCCAAAGCCTCCACCGCGGCGACCAAGCGAGATGAGGCGGCTCCGAAAGCGGCCCGCTTCCGCAAGGCGGTGAAGCAGCCTCAGGCGGTCTCAGCGTAAGTCGTCAATTGCCCTGCCGCAGGCTTCTCATCGTTCTCTCTTGTTCGAAAATTCTTCTTAACCCTAACCCGCTTGCTGGACAGGGCGCCGCTTTCCCTTGAGCGGGGTCCGGGCGGCTCCGTAGTGGGGCCGGCTGGAGGGTCTTCGAGCTCCCGCCGCGTGGACCCCTGTGCCGACCTCAGGGAAGCCACGGAGCGGAACGCCCACGAGGCGCGGGAGGAGCATGAGGCGGCGGAAAAAGCGGCCGCCCAGGCGGCGAGGGAGCAGGCCGACGTGGCAGCCAGGGCCTAGGCGGAGGCGGCGACCGCGGGGACGGAGGCGGAGGGTTCGCGCAACCAGCCTCCGCTGCTCGCCATTCCCCTCCGAGCCGTGGCCCCTGACATCCCATTGCCCTTGGCGGAGGAAATCGTCCAAGACCCGCCGCTGATGGAGAGGAGGGAGGACCCCGTGGTCTTCGCGGGGAGAGCGCCGCCGGCAGCGCCAACCGGGGCGGGCCAAGGCGGCCAATCGTCAGCGGCGCCAGGGGAGCCGGCCGGGGGTGAGCCGGAGGGCGGAGCCGGACTCGAGGTGCAGCCGGTGACGCGTCGGCGCGCAGGGGGAGGCGCCGCTCCGCCGGAGTCGCGCCGAGTCGCGGGCGCAGGCCAGTCGGCAGAGGATCTGGAGGTGGCCAACACCGCCACGTCCGAGTGGAATCCCAGCGGGGGGACTGGCGAGCTGAATGTGGCGGCTCAAGGGGTCCGGAGCCGACTTCAAGCTCAGGCCGCCTTGCTGCAGCAGTTCACCCAGGAGTTCCTGTCGACGCGAGCCGCCATCCGGGTGAGTCCTTCATACTTGGCCGCTTTGATCTCTTGATTTCTTCCATGGGGGCGCGTCAGCGCACCCACTGGGTGTAGTCCCCGAGATTCGGGCCGACTGCTGCGCAGTCGGGTCGAATCTTTCTTGACGACCACCTTATCTTTGCTTCTTGTCTGAATCTTTCAGGAATATCATAACTCCCGTGCTGCCGCCTTCAACTCCCAGGCTCGGGAGTTGAGTCGAAGGACCGACGACCTGGCCGACAGCCGAAGTAAGTACCTGATTTTGTCTATCTCCTGTGGGGGCGCGTCAGCGCACCCACTGGGTGTAGTCCCCGAGATTCGGGCCGACTGCTGCGCAGTCGGGTCGGATCTTTCTTGATGACTTTTTCCTTATTGGTTTGTCTTTTTCTTTGTCTTCAGGGGCCAACGCCGACTTGAGGAAGGAGCTCGGCGAAGCGCAGGCCGCCCTTCATAACAAGGACGCCGAGTACGCTGTCTTGGTCCAGGAGCGTGACCGCCTGGCCAAGAAGCTGGCTGACCAGGAGAAGAGCCACAAGGCGGCCCTGCAGCAAGCGCAGGATAGCGAGGCTGCCCTGAAGGCAGAGTTTGAGACCGAGGCGGCGAGCTGGGCTGAGACCCGGCGAGCACTGGATGAGGGCTTCGGCCGCATCGAGGACTTGATCGACGGTAAGCCGCCTTCCTTGCTCCTCTCCTGCCCCTTGGTGTCTGGCTCTTGTTCTAACTTGTGCTGCTGCCTATTTCCTTGCACAGACTACTTTCCCGGCTACTCCGCCTTTGCCGCCCAAAGTATCGAAGCCCATCGCGAGGCGCGCCGTCAGGCGGGGGCCAACATCACACCGGATGCGAACCGAACGCTTGAGGAGCAGCTCTTGGCTGTCCAGGCGCGGTTGCAGCCGGCTCATCGGATGCTTCGTCGGCTCCAACGTGCCAGGGCGCAAGTGTTGGCCGCCCTCTAGCCCGGCGAGACGATCCCCCGCACCCCAAGCCGGACTGCCGACTGGTTGGAGGTCGTAGTCGGTCGCTTTGAGGCTTGGAAGGCGTCGGCGGCCCGCCTCGGAGCCAGGCGGGCGTTGGAGTTCGTTCGGGCTTGGTACCCAGGGCTGAGCCTGGACCAGCTGCGCACTTGGCGGATGAAGGCCGACGCGGAGCTGGAGGAGGTGAGGCCGGCTATCGCCCAGCGTGCTTCGACGATCGCCGAGTGCACCGACATCAGCGTTTTTGCACCCGAAATCGATGATGACGGTGTTGCCCAGCCGGAGGAGTGGTTCGGGCTGAACCCGGCGGTGGGCGAGGACTCGGCAGAGGAGATCGCCTCCAGCGACGAGGGCGAGGATGACGAAGAGGAGGACGGCGAAGACATCGAGCCGGCTGGTGGAACAACCGGCCGACCTCAGGCCGACCGTGCCTCCAGCAACGAGGCGCGTGGAAGCGCGCCCTCTGCGGGAGGCGGTGACCAAACTGAGGTTCGCCAGCCGGCCGCTCCTTCAGCCAGCACAACCGTCTCCGCCAACCAGCCCGGCTCGTCGGTCGCTCCGCCGGCTTGACCTGCCGTCCTTATTTTTCCTGCTTGTTGTCTTTTGAACAATCTTCATTAAGTTTTCGCAGTTCCACCCACTGGGGGTGTATCCAAACTATGTTGAATGCTGGCCTCTCGGAGGTCTTTTATGTAAATATTATTATGTGCATGTTTGGTTTCCATTCGCGTATGCTTTTTACCCTTAGGCTTTTTCCTTTGCCGCCTTCCCTCTTTGGGGAGGCAAGTACTCGAGCTTTTTGGATTGAAGTGAAGTGAATGGAAACCGGCCGGCCGGCTACTTTGGTAGTCGGTCGGTGCTAGGCGGCGAACCGGCTTTCATTATATTAGTCCGTTGGTCCCTGGCCATTTTTTGTGTGGGCATCCTTTCCTGCTTTTGACTCTTGCCAGTCGGATAGCCGGTTCTTCGAACTGCGACTTTGGCAAGAGCTAAGCCTGGGTGTCGGCACACTACTTGTCCGACCGCGGGTAGGGTTTCTAATATAACTCCAGTCGGCCAGTCCCGGGCCGACTAGTCAAACCCGGTGCCGGACGGAATAAGTAAATGAAATGACAAAGTCATAAGCATGATACTTTTCATTCATAGATAAGAGATGGCAGTCCCCGAGCCCTCCTCGGGGGGCCTATTGTCTCGTACTTAATACAAAAGTTAGTGTGATACATACTGCATTTCAACTGTAAAATCTTCGAAGGAGGTTGGCGTTCCATGGTCGTTCCGACTCCTTGCCGGAGTCGTCTCTCTTTCGTGCCTTCGGCTTCTGCGCGTCGATCAGGTAGTAGGAGTCGTTGCCTAAGGCTCTGCTGATAACAAATGGGCCCTCCCAAGGGCCCGAGAGCTTGTGCTGGCCGGCTGTTCGCTGGATCAGCCGGAGCACAAGATCGCCCTCTTGGAAGGATCTTGGCTTGACCTTCCGGCTGTGGTAGCGGCGCAAGCCCTGCTGGTAGATGACAGACCGGCTGAGGGCTAACAGCTGGCTTTCTTCCAGCAGGTCGACGCCGTCTTCTCGTGCTTCCTTGGCCTCCGCTTCCGTGTACATGGTTACTCGAGGCGAGTCGAACTCGATGTCAGTTGGAATGACCGCCTCGGCACCATACACAAGGAAGAAAGGGGTGAAGCCGGTTGACTTGTTTGGTGTAGTGCGCAGACTCCAGAGGACAGCTGGCAGCTCATCGAGCCAACAGCCGGCTGAACGCTCCAGAGGTACGACCAGTCGGGGCTTGATGCCGGAGAGGATGAGGCCGTTGGCTCGCTCGACCTGGCCGTTTGACTGCGGGTGGGCGACAGACGCTAAGTCCAGCCGAATACCTTGGGCTGCGCAGAAACGTGCCAAGGCTCCTTTGGCAAAATTCGTGCCATTGTCGGTGATGATGCTGTGTGGCACGGCATACCGAGTTGTTATGTCTGCATGAATGTCACAGCAGTCGGCCCATTCAGCTTCTTGATCGACTTTGCCTCAATCCACTTGGTGAATTTGTCCACGGCGACGAGCAAATGTGTCATGCCACCGCGCGCCGTCTTGAATGGGCCCACCATGTCCAGTCCCCAAACGGCGAAGGGCCAGGTGAGGGGAATGGTCTTGAGTGCCGAAGCCGGCATGTGTTGCTTGGAGCTGAAAAGTTGGCACCCTTTGCAATATTTAACTAAATCCTTGGCATCATCTAAAGCAGTCGGCCAAAAGAAACCATGGAGGAAGGCTTTGGCGACGAGTGATCTTGAGGCCGCATGGTGGCCGCATTCTCCTTGGTGAATGTCTCTGAGGATTGCAATGCCCTTCTCTTACTCGACGCACCTTTGGAGGACTCCAGTGACACTGCGCTTGACTAGTTCTCTGTTGATGATTGTGTATGCTCCGGCTCGACGTTGGACTTGTCTTGCCTCTGCTTCGTCAGCCGGCAGATCTTGGTTTACTAGGAAGTTGAGGATGGACTGAGCCCATGATGGAGCCACGACTTCTCCTACTGCCAATGTGGCTACTGCCACCAGGGTGGGCGGGCGGGGTGGTGAAATGCTGGAGTCGGCTGCCGGCTGTTGTGTTGGTGCAGTCCCTGGGCCGGCTACTGCAGTCCCCGAGCCGGCTACTGCAGTCCCCGAGCCGGGTGTGGCAGTCCCCGAGCCGGTTGCCGAAGTCCCCGAGCCGACTACTAAAGCCCCGGGGTCGCCCGCTTGGTTCTTCGAGCCGGACCCGGCCGCGTCGGGGTCAGGCGGCACGAAGATGGAATCGGACTCTGGAGACGGCTTGATGGACGGCTTGAGGAGGCGTTGTAGAGCGACGCCGGTTGGTATTGCTTGCCGAGTGGAGCCTATTCGAGCCAGGGCATCGATTGGCTCGTTGTCGGCTCGCGGTACATGGAGGAACTCGCATCCTTCAAAGTATCCGCTGAGTTGTTGGACCAGGAAGCGGTAGCTTGCCATATTTGCGTCCTTGGCGTCCCAGTCGCCGGATGATTGTTGGACCACCAAGTCCGAGTCGCCATAACATAGGATCCGGCGGATGCCGAGTTCCTTGGCAAGCCGGAGCCCATGTATGAGCGCCTCGTACTCGGCCACGTTGTTGGAGGCGGCAAAGTGAATTTGCAGCGTGTATCTGAGCTTGTCACCTTTGGGAGAGGTAAGGACGATGGCGGCTCCCAAGACGGTGTGCATCTTGGACCCGTCAAAGTGCATGTGCCAATGGGTGGAGTCGGGAGCCGGCGGCATGTATTGGGTCTCGGCCCAGTCGACGAGGAAGTCGGCCAGTGCTTGGGACTTGATGGCGGTGCGGGGCTGGTAGAAGATCGTGTAAGGGGCCAGCTCGATGGCCCATTTCGCCACCCGGCCGAATGCGTCCCGGCTGCCTATGATCTCGGCTAGCGGGGCGGTGCATACGACCGTGACGGGGTGCTCTTGAAAGTAGGGCTTCAGCTTCTTGGCAGTGAAGTACACGCCGTAACACATCTTCTGGTAGTGCGGGTAGTTCTGCTTTGAAGCGGACAGCACCTCGCTCAAATAATACACCGGCCTCTGAACCGGCTGGGCTCAGCCTTCTTCTGGGCGCTGGACTACGATGACGGTGCTGACCACCCGGCTGGTTGCAGCAATGTAAAGGAGCATGGGCTCTTTCTCAGTCGGCGCCGCCAGGACGGGCGGCGTGGCCAGCATCTTCTTCAGCTCGTGAAAAGCTTGGTCGGCCTGGTCGTTCCACTCGAAGTGAGTGCTCTTCTTCATGAGGCGGTAGAGGGGGAGAGCCTTCTCTCCGAGCCGGCTGATGAAGCGGTTCAAGGAGGCCAAGCATCCGGTGAACTTTTGGATGTCTCGAAGCTTGGTGGGGATCGCCATTCTCTCGATGGCCTTGATCTTCACCGGGTTGCATTCGATGCCGCGTTCGGAGACCAGGAAGCCTAGGAGCTGGCCGGCTGGCACTCCGAACACGCATTTCTCGGGGTTGAGCTTGATTTGGAACCGGCGTAGGTTCTCAAATGTTTCCTTGAGGTCTCCCAGCAAAGTGCCGCGCTTCTCCGTCTTCACCACAATGTCGTCCACATAGACGTGAGCATTTCTGCCGAGTTGCTTGAGGAGACACTTCTGCATGCAACGCTGAAAAGTGGCACCGGCATTTCTTAAGCCGAATGTCATAGTCAGGTAGCAGAAGGCTCCAAATGGCGTGATGAAGGCGGTCTTCAGGCGGTCGTCCGGATCTAGCTTTATCTGGTGATATCCAGAGTAAGCATCCAAGAAACTCAACAGCTCGCATCCGGCCGTGGAGTCTATCACTTGGTCAATCCTTGGCAGGGCAAAGGGATCTTTGGGGCAAGCCTTGTTGAGGCTCGTGTAGTCTATACACATGCGCCACTTGTTATTCTTCTTCAGCACAAGGACCGGGTTGGCGAGCCACTCTGGAAAGAAAACTTCCATAATGAAACCGGCCGCCAGAAGCCGGGCTATCCCCTCTCCCACAATCCTGCGTTTCTCCTCCAACAGTCGGCGAAGGGGTTGTTTGACTGGCTTTGCGTCTTCTCGGACGTGTAGTTTGTGCTCGGCGAATTTCCTCGGAACACCCGGCATGTCCTTGGGGGACCATGCAAAGATGTCCCGATTCTCACGGAGGAAATCGGCGAGCTCGCCTTCCTATTTGCTGTTCAGGCTTGCCCCGATGACGGCAAACCTCTCTGGATGCTCGGGGTCAAGAGGTATCTTCTTCGTCTCCTTGGCCGGCTGGAAGGATCCTTGAGCATCGTGCTCCTTGGGGTCGGGGGACATGGCCGACTGCTTGCCGGCTATGGCCACGACTCGGTCCAACATCTTCTTTTCTTCGGCAATCACAAGGGACTCGGCCAGCCGGCTGCTGGCTGCCGCGCACTCAGAGGACTTCTTGTAATCGCTAGCTACGGTGATGACGCCTTTGGTACTTGGTATCTTCATCTTGAGGTATGCATAATGGGGAACTGCCATGAATTTGGCCAAGGCAGGTCGGCCAAGCAATGCATGGTAAGGGCTCTCCAGGTCCACCACTTCAAACCAGATCGCTTCCCGGCGGAAATGCTCCTTGTCCCCAAAAAGTACGTCAATCTTGATCTTGCCAATGGGGGCGCAGGACAGGCCGGGTACGATGCCATGGAACACTGTTCGAGTAGGCATGAGCTGCTTCGTCTTGACATTTAGCTTCTCCAGGGTGTCATGGTACAGGATGTTGATGCTTCTCCCGCCGTCTATCAGCACGCGGGAGAAGCGGGCAGCGCGTCTGTCCGTCGCGAGGGTGGCTTCCAGGACCAGCGCATAAGAGCCGGGAGACGGCATCACCTCTGGATGGTCGGCCCGGCTCCAGCTGATGGGCTTTTCTGACCAATGCATGTGTCCGGCGGGGTAGGCAGCGACCATGCTGACTTCCTGGTGCTCTCGGCGTTTGCTGCGCCGGTCTTCGGGCTGGCTCGTAAAGACAATGTAGGTCGCTTGATCGTCGGGGAATTCGCCGTGCACAGCTCCGAATGCGGGCCGAGCGGCCGGAGGCGGCGGGGCCGGAGGCGGCGGGCCGGCAGGCGGAGGCGGCGCGAACGCCTTTGGAGATTCGGGTGAGCCAATGGCACTTCCGGGTTGTGTGGTTGGACGGCTTCGCGCCGCTGTGGAACTTGCACAGGGCGTCGAGAGTTTGCTCGTAGGAGAAAGCCGGCTGCCAAGCCGGCCTGCCGCCCTTGAGTTTCTGGGGCGCGGGCCGCCCTTCGGGTGGCACGTCTTCAACTGTGGCCACCTGCCGACTAGCGGGAGGCGGCGCGGGGCCCTTGCGCTTGTGGTCGTTCAAGTGTGGGCGTCGGCCAGAATCCCCAGCCGGCGTCTTGGGCGCCGGGTTGAGTACTTTCCCAGACGCGTCTACCCAAAGCTCGGTCTTCATCGAAGACTCAGCGGTGGCGTACTTGTCCGCTATGTCCATAAGCTCGTCGAGGGTAGTCGGCTCGTCGCAGAGGAGCTTGTGCTTGAGGAGGGTGCCTTCTCGGCATCCGGCTGTGAAGTATTCTATGGCTTGCACCTCGTGCACCCCCTCGCAAGAATTGCGGAGCTCGGCCCAACGCGTGAGGTAGTCGCGAGTGGACTCGGCCGGGCCCTGTACGCACAGGGAGAGCTGCCTGGGCTTGGGGGCCCGCTTGTAGGTGCTGGTGAAGTTGCGGATGAAAGCTTCAGTGAAATCTAGCCAGCTGTTGATGCTGAGAGGCTTGAGGCTGTTGAGCCAGGTCCGCGCCGTGCCTTGCAGCATGAGGGGCACGTACTTCACGGCAACGCGCCGGTTGCCGTTGGCTATGCTGACCGCCGTGGAGTAGTCGATCAACCAATCTTCCGGCTTCACGGAGCCGTTGTACTTGGGCGTGTCTCTTGGGAGCGAGAACCCTTTGGGGAAAGGCTCGTCGTGGATGCGGGGGCCGAAACAAGGCGGGCCAACATCGTCTTCTTCTTCCAGCTCCAGGGATCGCTCCAGGCGGTCGATCCGATGGCGGGCGTCGTTCTCGCCGACTCCTTCGCGGCGACCTAGTCAGCCGCTGAGAGTCGGGTGCGCCACTGGCGGCGGGGTGGGATATCTCTCTCCACGGGGTCGAGGCGGAGGCGGGTTGCCCCGCCATTCCATGGCTCGGGGATGGCCATCCGCATCTCGCTCGATGGAGATTCGGGTCCGGCTGGCCGCCGGCTCTTTCTCGCGCCGCGCGCGGGTGTTGCTCGTAGTCGGTGTCCGGGACATCGCGCCGTGATCTCGGCGCGGGGGAGGGCTTCCCGCGCGGGCGTCGGCTTCGTGCCGCTGTGCGGCTGCATCGATCAGCTGCTGGATGCGCCGGGTCATGTGGGGGAGGTCTTCGTCCTCCAAGCCGTCCAACTCGTCTACGGCTGCCTGGGCGGCACGCAAGTTCTCGAGCGGAGTGGCATAGACCGGGCGGTCGACCCCCAGCGTGTCGGCGATGACGGCACCGCGTTGCTTGACAAGGCCGGCCCGGCTTGGCCCGCCCGGGGCCGGCGTGCCGAAGGCGGCGCGGTCAGCTTCGCGCTGGTAGGCCTCTGTGAGGCGTCTCACGGAAGCCAGCCTCCGGCCCTCTGCAAGGAGGGCGAGGCGGCGTGCCTCCAGTGCTTCGTCGTCGGCATTAGTCGTGGGCGCTCTCGTCGGCCGGGCCGCCGTGGCCGACGACCATCACTTCGGTGGTGTCAGTATCGCGGCCGTCGGTCTGAGGAAGCGGGTCGTTGTAGATCGCGACGTTGGTGGGGAAGGTGTCGTAGGAGGCTGTGTCGGAGTCGACAGGCATCGGGTCGGTGGAGCCAACCGACTCCAGATCCACAGCGGGCTCGCTGGAGACATGGAGCTGGCCGAGGAGGTTGGCGAGGTGGTCGGTGCCCGCATCGGAGGCGGGCTCGTCGGAGATGAGTGTTTCGTCGAGGAGATCGGCGAGGCTGCTCACCGCACAGATGCTGGTGACGCCTTGCAGCGCGTCGTGGCAAGCGCCATCGGACGTCCCGGGCTGGCTACGCTCGCTGGGGAGGAAGAGGGTTCCCGTCCAGAACAGGTCTCCGGACGACGGTGCACCTGGCCCCACGGTGGGCGCCAAATGTTGGGTGGTAGGTGCGACATATGCCAACGGGTGGCTTATCATTGTGGGAGCCAGTAAGACGTCGCCGGTGCCTGGAAATGGGATGAGGCGAAGACATGCACGCCGGCGAATCTTACCCAGCTTCAGGGCTCTCCATGGAGATAACACCCCTACTGCTGCTCTGCGGGGTCTCCGCATGATCACTAGATGGACAAGTAGCTACACAATGCTCCTTGAGCTGTTCGGTGGGAGGAGGAAGAAGGGCACGGCTAGCTTGCTTCTTCTCATCGTGTGGTGTCTAAAACTAGTAGGGGGTCCAACCCTTTGCATGGGTGCCCCGGGGGGTTTATATAGGCCTACCCCCCGGGGGTACAATGGTAATCCGACTGGGCTCGGGGCCCAGCCGTCTGTGACTGCGCTCGCCGGCTTCTGTGCCGACTGCTGGGGCCCGCCGGTTGGTGGGTCCCGCCGGCTGCCAACTCCTTGGCGACAGACAGGCCCCATTGCCAAGGGTCTTGTCGGTGGCTGGTTACTGTTGCCTCAACCTGATGACGAGGGCTTCATCGAGGTAAGCGTGGCTATAGTGCCGCCGTCCTGCGGGCGATCACTGTAGACTTACCGCGTCTTGTCTCCTTAACGGGGCGTCTTCTTCGAGGGGGGAAGCGAGCTGGCTGCGGGGAGCCGGCCCCGTCTCGGGCCGACTGGGGGAGGCCAGGCCGCCTTCGGGTGTCTCTCTGCCCGAAGGGGCCCACTGCCCGTGGGCCGTACTGGTAGCCCGTCGTGGATGACATCAGGGTCAACATGGCAACAGTGCCGCGCCGGACGGGTCATGGCCACTCCGTACGGCGCACTGTGCCAGGCATGCTCTGGGATTCGGGGGTGGCAGGCTTCACTGTAGCCACGCCCCATCTCATCGCCGCTAGGTGGATGCAAACTTTGAGGGTACGGTCTCGACCGCTTTATGGGAGCCGGCTTCTTGGAGTCGGCCTTCTTGCGGCTGGCTTCTCAAAGTCGGCCCTCTCCAAAGCTTTCTTCATGAGGGCTAAAGTCGGGCCGCCTTCCGAAAGCCGGCCTGGGTGACAGCCAGCAAGGGGAAGGCGGCCCTATGTCTTGGATTGTCGAGAGCCGGACGGGCTCGTAATTTTTTCAGAAGGGCAAGGGGAAGCCGGCTAGGCTACCCATGTCTATTTACTCAGACAAGTCGTGAGTGTGGATATGTTTTGATCATCTCCATGTACTAGATGACTAGTAGTAGATAGATGTCATGATAAATTCAGTCTACTATTACTTCATGTTTGAAAGGTTCCCCTTGTTTGCATCCAAGAAGCGCATGACCTCAAAGAAAGCTGGGCTATTTTCTTTCAAGTCATGAAACTTTTACTTGTCAAGACAGAGCAACTTTGTATTTGCCCCTTTCATGCTTGTGTGCATATGTGCTACTGTATGCTATATTGTTCTTGTCCTATATGTGCTTCCTTTCCAACAGCGATACTGTCCGATCACGGGTTCCGGCAAAACCCTCAAGGTTCAAACACTGGGGTCCGCGCGAAGATCTCCCCCTACCGATCCACGTCCTAGCTTCGCTAAGATCTCAGGGACTAACTCGATGAACTCGAAACACAAAGAACACAAGATTTATACTGGTTTGGGCCACCGTTGTGGTGTAATACCCTACTCTAGTGTAGTGTGGTGGATTGCCTCTTGGGTTGAGGATGAACAGTACAAGGGGAAGAACATCCTCCTGAGGAGAGGTGTTCTTGTGCTCGGTGAACTTGTGGTTGTTCTGGTCTCTCTCGATCTGTCGGATCCCCCTTCTACTATGGTGGCTAGTCCTATTTATAGAGGCCCTAGTCCTCTCCCCAAATATTGAGTGGGAAGGGAGCCAACAACGGCCAATTTGGAAGGGGACAACTAGTACACCTTATCCTGACAAAAGTGGTCTTCGCCTGCCCAAGGCTCTGGTGGTGACGCTGTCTTGGGCTCCACGGTGACCTCCGTCTTTCCGTCCTTCTGGTCTTGGTCTCGTTGCACTGATATGAAAACCTTTGCTTGATGCCTCGGTACTCCACGCCTGCGCTTGCTTCCTTGATACCAAAGAGGAAACAAGGACACTATGCGTGCTGGCGCCCGCCTAGCGCCCGCCTGACGCCCGTCTGATCTCGATCGTCATGGCTCACGTCATCGGAACCTCGCGAGGTTTGCCTTGCCTTGAACTCTCCGCCCCTCGCGAGCCAGCCTGGTGAGGCCGCTCCTGAGGAGGTCTTGTGTTTTCTGCCTCGCGAGGCTTGGCCCCTCGCGAGGGTCTTTAGTCCTTGCTGGTGAAGATGGGCCGTACGGGCCCGCTCGTAGAGCCACGCCATGGGCCGCAGGAAGGCAAGTGTGGGGACCCCCATTCCCAGAATGCCAACAGTAGCCCCCGGGCCCAAGGCGCGCTCGGGCTTGGCTTCGAGGCGAAGCCAAGGAGCAAGTGTGGAGCGCTGCGGGCCCCAATAGCCTGCGGCCTGGGTCGACGTGTGGCGGTTGATTGGACGTGGGCGACTTCGCTTCCCCACGCTGCCTCGACAACTGCCTGACTTGTCAAGTCCCTGCTGCATGCAAGGAAAATCCATATTATTACCTTAGATCGTGGAGGCCGGCAGTTGGCCTCCCTTTGGCTATAAATGGGAGGTGGGGGTCGGAGCCCCATCACCAGTCTCTCCTCTGCCTCGCCCGCTTCTTCTCCTTCCTCGCTCCACTCCTTGCTGGTGCAGTCATGGCGCCGATTCGGAGGTTCTCGGTCGTAGAGAAGGGCAAGGCTCCCCTCACGAAGCCCGAGCTGCTCCCGCCGAAGAAGAGGAGGTCTCATCACCGCGAGATGGTCGTGGGGCCGGTGGTGTCGTGGCCTTGGTATGAGAGGCCGCCTCCTGGGTACCCGTTGCCCTTGTATGCTCACACTGATGAGTCCGGAGGGAGGACCCATGAGCGCCGCCGCCCGCGCCAGGGCCATGGCCGCCGTGCCGCGGAGGCGTGCGCCGTCGCCCCAGGGGTCCATGCGATGGACTCCTCGCGCGAGTTCGTGTTGTGGGCGGCGATGCCCCCGGGAACCTGGATTCGCCTCCCGCAGTTCTTCACCGCCGAGGGGCCTTGTCGAGCTTTGGCTGCAGCACGCCGACTGCGACGCCCCGGCGACTGGAGCGGAAATTGAAGCCTTTGCCTCCGGGAGTATCTTCATGACCCGAGGCTGGGGCGAGATTGCCCGAGTCTGTCGCACGGAGGGCGCCCTCGCGATCCACTTCGAGTACGTCGGTGCCTCTGTGCTGCTCTTCAAGGTCTTCGACGAGGAAGGCCACTGCCCGGAGTGCTTTCCTGAAGGAGGTAACCAGGTCGGCGCAACGGCGGGCGTTGGGCCTGCCACAGGCCTCGCCTGCAGCTCCTCCAGCGACAACGGCGACTCCTGGTGGTCCAGCGACTCTCCTGAGCTCGTGGAGTCTCCGGAGACAAGCGACGACAGCTACGTGCCCCCGAGCTCCCGCCGAGCCCGGAGCAGAGCTGCAGCGTCAGACCGCCGCTACTGATCTGGATGAGGTTGGCGTCGGCCTCTGGTGGCCCACTGTTGATGATGGCGTCATCCACAGGGGCACGTGTAGTTAGGATTCCCTAAGTTATTGCCTTTTGTTCCCTGCGAGGAATCAAGAAATGGACCCCGCTGGGGCGTGTAAGGCGTTTGTAGTGTCCTTTGTTGACATTATCCTTATTATGAAATTATGCGTCTGCGTGCTCCATTCCGGCTCGGTTTCCCCTTTCCAACCTCGCGATGGCATGGTGCTCTATGCCGACAGGTCCCGGTCCCCAGGCAGGCTTCAGCCGTTGCTGGTATGCCAGGTCGCGTGCCATGGTCAAGGCCAGGAGATGAGCGGCCCGAGGTCCAGTAAGAGCCCCTGAGACGCTATGCTCAGGAGGTCGCCTTTTGCACGCAAGCGACCGCTGAGAGGTAGGAGAGGGAGACTACGTCGCCACAGCGGGGCTACACAAATGAGAACTCTACACTGTAGCGGTTGATTGAGCGCGAAACTTATCTTGGCAATCCGGGGTCGGTCCCTCGTGAGACATCAGGCTTGGGCGTCGGCCGCTGTTGAGTAGCTAGGTCAGGCCCGTGTGGGCCTCCCCCTCCTCTCCATGTTCTTCCTGGTGCTCTACATCCTCAGGTCCCAGCCCTCGAGCGAACTCAGCCGCCGCTGGTATGCCAAGTCGCGTGCCATGGTCAAGGCCAGGGGGTGAGGGCTGGAGAGCCAGTAAGAACTCCTGAGTCGCGATGCTCAGGAGCCCCCTTTTAACGCGCAAGCGAATCGCATGAGAAAAGAGGGAGAGTCCGCGGTACCGCCCTCTATAGCCTTCAGGAAGCTCCTGCAAGTTAGCGTGAGGGAGGGCACCAATCGCCGTGGTGATTGCCGATCCGCCTCTGGTACGTGGGAGGGGACTCCCTGCTGCGGAGAGCCCCGGGGGCATGTACAGCCCCGCCCTGACACGTGGCTTGCACGGCAGGGCTAGACGAGGTGTGTCTGGATACTCGTGAGCCAGCGCGGGACTCATGAGGCCCTACCTCAAGGCGGGTTACGCCTGGTCTTGATTCTTGTTCGCTGTCTTGGTCCTGTGAGGTGGTCAGACAACCTGCGCCAAACGAATCTCCTGAGGTTATCGCGTGAGCAAGCCAAGCACCAACGGCCCCAGGAGGTGACGTGAACAGGGCCGACCCGCCAGACAGAGCTTAGCCGTTGGATTTATCGATGCTACAGGGACAGGCCCGAGCACAGACGTGGTGCCTAACCCTCTCATGCGAAGGGTCCTGAAGAAAGACGACCGACGCGCGGCTCCCACAATGGGCGACAATCAAGCAGGTGATAGTCATAGATAGATTAAGCATGAAAGACAACCTAGCTCAGGTAAATGCATAAACGATATGCGCCACTGGGTCCGGCCCGAGCGGCTTGGGGATGATGCAGCCTGAGGGGCGCCCCCAGCAAGGTAAGCTAAAGACATAGACAAGAAAGGATACATGCCGCAGGGATGGACCCACGCTGCCTGGGAACAATGCAGCCCCCTGGGCGCTCCTAGCTAAATGAACTTAGAAAATGTCACCTGGTTCCGTTGATGAAGGGGTGTCGAGGAAGCTGAAGGTACGCGGCGAAGGGGTTGCTCCTCACGAGCCACCGGGGCCCTGAGCCTCGGGAGGCTCTAGGGGTCCAGGCGGTTCCTTGAGGACCGTCGCCATCTCCGCCAGGACTACGTGGTGCCTGGCCTCCTAACCCTCCATGACGCTCCGCAGGTTGCGCTGGAAGGCTGCAGCCACGCTCGGCAGGCCGAACGGCATGCGAACGTAGCTGTGAGGTGGACCTTCACAGCGCCCAACACGCGAAGGCCAGAAGCGCTCATGAGATGCGGCTCGGTTGAGCCCTGGTATGTCGATGCAGACGCGCAGCTCACCACCCTCGCCTGGGTGGGGAGCAACGCCAGGTGGGCGGCGATCGCCGCGTATTGCTCTTGCTTCCTGAAGGTCCTGAGATACCTTGGTGATGAACTCCTGAGCGCCGGGCGCTCCTCGCCTAGTGTCCTCCTGAGGGAGACGTGCTGCGAAACACGCCTCCAAGTGGTGCCCGAGCGCCTCCCTCGTGACGTTGGCAAGGTCTGAGGCCCTTCATAAGAGAGCCCCCGAGCCCTGCCCGAGGAGGGCGCCGGGCGCGCCTTCCTTTGCGACAGAGGGAGGCACCCCAGGTGCGGGCCTTGATCCTGACGAGGTGCCACTTGAGGCGCTTCCCTCCTGAGGTCCGGCATGGAGTTGCTGCTTCTTATTCTTGGGGACGATCTCATGAGGGTACCGAGCTGCATTGTTGCCGGGGTCTTCGATTGACGCTGCTTGGAAGGCGCGCTCGAGGGAGCACACCGCATCTCTTTCTTTGCAGGGGACTGTGATGATCCCGCCGCTTCCTGGCATCTTGAGGACGTTGTAGCCATGGTGCGTCACGGCCATGAACTTGGCCAGGGCCGGATACCTGAGGATGGCATTGTATGGCAGACGGATGTGGGTGACGTCGAAGTCGATGAGCTTGGTGCGGTAGTTGTTGCGCTATCCGAAGGTGACTGGGAGGCGGACCTGACCGACCGGCGTGGTGGAGCCGTCGGTCACTCCTGAGAAAGGTTTGGTGGGCTGAAGCTGATCATACGGCACTTGGAGGTTGTCGAACGTGTCGACGGACAGGACGTTGAGCCCTGCGCCACCATCGATGAGAGTCTTGGTAACTTGCACATTGCTAATGACTAGTGAATAGAGCATCTGGAGGACGCCGGCGGTAGCCGAGCACTTGAGCTGATCTGCCGAGCTAAATGTGATGGCGCACTAGGACCATCTGAGCGGGTGCGTGGCCTCGAGCTTGGGGAGGACTGCATTCACCTCGCGAGCAAACTACTTGAAGATACGCTGTGAGGCTGGGGCTTGAGCTCCGCCCAAGATGCAGGCGATAGCACGCGGCTCCTGGAAGCCCCCAGCCCCCTCGTCTTGGTGGTGGTGGTCATTCCTTCTCGGTGGTGGCGGTAGTGGAGGGAGACCGACGTTTCCCTGAGGACAGCCCTCACGAGGCTGATCCCTCCAGGCGCCCTCGCGAGGCTAATTCTACCAGCGGTCCTCACGAGGCCGGTTGCGCCACTCCTAGCATGGGCCACGGTCATCCCAGCGTCCACCACCACGTCCTCCTCCTCAGCCGTACCCCCGGTCATTGCGCTTGGAGCGTCGACCGAAGCGTCCTTCTCGGATGGCTCTGAGCTCTTGATAGTCGCTGGTGTTGTGGCTATGCAGGTTATGGAAGGCACAGAACGGTCGACTGCTCTTGGATGACTCGGGCAGGTCCCTGCCGCGCTTTGGGTCTGGCTCCGCCGCGAGCACGGCTGCTCCCTTGCGCTTCACGTCTTTGGCCTTGGCTTTCTTCTCCTCCGTGTCCGCAGCCGGGAGCTCGAGGAGGGAGAGGCGCCCCTCCTCAGATCTTGCGCACTTGGTCGCCAGGTTGAACAGCTCCAGAGACGTGCACAGCTCCTCGTGGATGGCGAGCTCCTCCTTCATCTTGACATCGCGGACGCCATCGGAGAACGCGGAGATGATGGCCTCGTCCGTCACCTTGGGGATCTTGAGATGAACGTTGTTGAAGCGCTGGATGTACTTCTGGAGGGTCTCTCCTAGTTGTTGCTTGACGCGGTGTAGGTCACCCGCAGCCGGTGGGGGATCGCGAGTGCCCTGGAAGTTGGCGAAGAAACGGTCGTGCATCTCGTTCCAGGAGGAGATCGAGCCTGGAGTCAGATTCAGAAGCCATGAGTGAGTACCATCCTTGAGAGCGATGGGGAACCAATTCGCCATGAGTTTCTTGTCGCCGTTGGCCGCCTCGATGGTCAGCTCGTAGAGCTGTAGGAACACTGCAGGGTTGGGGGTGCCGTCACAGCGAGGAGGCAGATCCGGCTTGAACTTGCCCGGCCAAGCGACGCTACGCAGCTCTGGGGCGAAGGCGTGATAGCCTGCCATGGTCACCGGGACTCTGCGCTGGTGGGGAACTTGTCCTTGATGGGGTCCGCGCACCACCGCCGTAGGCGGCACACGGTCTTGCCGTGGTGGGGCAGGGAGCGCGGGGATGTTTTCTCATGGTCGAGGGACTTCTTGGCAGCTTCTTTCTTCTTGCGCGGGCGCCGGACGTGGCAGGTCGCGCCGTGGGGCCGTGCGCCTGGGCACCAAGACTCCGTCTTGGGGCAGAGGTGGTGGAGGCGCTCCATGGGCCACGCCGCCCGCGGCTGGCGGAGGGCGAGGCATCGAGAGGGATGGCGCAGGGAGCCCCCTGCGGCGTTGACAAGCTCGGCAATGCGGTCGAGCCAGTCCTCGTAGAGGTCATCGACTGGGCGGTAGCGCAGGAGCTCACACGCCATGCATAGAGCGGCCTGCGCGTCCACAGGAGCGCGACGAGCGTGGGATGACGAGCCGGCCGGGGTCAGCGATGGAGTGGCGGTGCGGCCGTCCTGCCGCATCGAAGGGTGCAGTGAGGATGCTTGCTACTCGTTCCCCATTGGGTCGGTGGCGGCGTTGGCGGCAGGCGACGGAGAACGATGGGGTGGCCCGCCGACGGGAGCCATGTGAGCAATGCGGGCAGCGAGGGCAGCCCGACGCTCAGCGCGAGCGCGGTGAGCGTCCGCCATGGAGACGATTGAGCAACGGGACGCGGAGCGATGGAAGGGAAGCTTCGGTGCACCCCTACCTGGCACGCAAAATGTCGGATCACGGGTTCCGGCAAAACCCTCAAGGTTCGAACACTGGGGTGCGCGCGAAGATCTCCCCCCACCGATCCACGTCCTAATTTCGCTAAGATATCAGGGACTAACTCGATGAACTCGCAACAGAAAGGACACAAGATTTATACTGGTTCAGGCCACCATTGTGGTGTAATACCCTACTCCAGTGTGGTGTGGTGGATTGCCTCTTGGGCTGAGGGTGAACAGTACAAGGGGAAGAACAGCCTCCTGAGGAGAGGTGTTCTTGTGCTTGGTGAACTTGTGGTTGTTCTGGTCTCTCTCGATCTGTCGGACCCCCCTTCTACTATGGTGGATAGTCCTATTTATAGAGGCCCTGGTCCTCTCCCCAAATATTGAGTGGGAAGGGAGCCAACAACGGCCAATTCAAAAGGGGACAGCTAGTACAGCTTATCCTGACAAAAGTGGTCTTCGCCTGCCAAAGGCTCTGGTGGTGACGCCATCTTGGGCTCCACGACGACCTCCGTCTTGCCGTCCTTTTGGTCTTGGTCTCGTTGCACCGATATAGAAACCTTTGCTTGATGCCTCGGTACTCCGGGCCTGCGCTTGCTTCCTTGGCACCAAAGAGGAAACAAGGACACTGTGCGCGCTGGCGCCCGCCTGACGCCCTCCTGATCTCGATCGTCATGGCTCACATCATCGGAACCTCACGAGGTTTGGCTTGCCTTGAACTCTCCGCCCCTCGCGAGCCAGCCTGGTGAGGCCGCTCCTGAGGAGGTCTTGTGTCGTTCGCCTCACGAGGCTTGGCCCCTCGCGAGGGTCTTGAGTCCTTGCTGGTGAAGATGGGCCGTACGGGCCCGCTCGCAGAGCCACACCGTGGGCCACAGGTAGGAAAGTCTAGGGACCCCCGTTCCCAGAACGCCGACAGATACTCTCTCTAATATATGTAGACAGAGGTACC
Organism: Triticum urartu; assembly: GCF_003073215.2. Taxonomy (NCBI): domain Eukaryota; kingdom Viridiplantae; phylum Streptophyta; class Magnoliopsida; order Poales; family Poaceae; genus Triticum; species Triticum urartu. Next base: position 71,655,208 of record NC_053024.1, on the reverse strand, counting down.
TTATAATGCTTATATGATGAACTATATTATCTTGACTTGTAAATACATGATGAAGGTGTTATTTAGGATTGAGGCATTGTGTAGCTTCTACTATTTGCTGCTTTAACCTCTAAGTCGTGTGTAGACCTGACCATGTGTTTGTTGGGGGAAAAACAACATGTTTGAACTTAATTACCTCAATTGGCTACTATTTAATGTTGATTGGATTGTGCTAAATCCAATTCATACCGCAAGAGAACTTAACATACCCATGGATCTGTTTGTGATTGGATTGTGCCCGGTTGGCTGCTGTTTAATGTACGGATATCAAGTGAAAGCTTTGTTTCAAATCACCTAAATTGTATTTCCCTTTCTAGCAGCACTAGTCATGAGTGTGCTACGTTCTCATGTTGTCCATTTACTATATGACTAGTAGATTGATACCCTAATAATTTTAGTCTTCCAATGCCACTGTATAGTTTCAGGTGTTCCCTCTTCATTCATTTCCTTATCTAGTGTATACAGACTTGTGTAGCTTATATACTCTATTCTTTGCCAATACTCTATTTTTCCAGTGGAGCATTATCTCTTGCTTGCTTGCTTGCACACCCTCTTATTTTTACTACTTTTATAGTTTGATTGATATATGCTTTCTATGTCTGTATGGAACCTATACAAACATGCCATACAAGGAAATGGGATTGTTCACATGTTGATAGCCCCCTCGATGCCATATCTCTCTCACGTGTCTATTATCTAGGTGTTTTGTGGATCCGGGATCATCTTCAATAATGTCGAATTCATTGAGCAGTGTACCTGATGGCCTGTTACCTTGAATAATAATGTTGACAGGAGCATTTTTGGTTGCACGTTTGCGACTTCTTGCTTGAATCCCAAAGTTTCAGATCAACATGGGGTTCAATGTTTGCTGTCCATTCTTATTGTCCGTCTTAGATCGTTCCCTGTTCACTGAATCAAGTTGCCTGACCTACCTATCAGGCAGGCTCACATAGCTGTAGCTGCCATGTCCTTTGCAGTTGGACATTTGACGCCCAGGTGTCATCCATTTTATTCTTACACCAAACTTTGAAGGAGTATATTATCTGTGTGCTTGTGTGAATATATTGGAGTACATTTTTATCATGCTGCTGTAATATGTAGTGTAGTATTTATATAGTGCAGTATTCAAACTTGTATGATGTTGTAGTTTAGTATTTATATTCAGTAATAGCTGTATCCAGTACCGCTGCCTACATGCTTCTGGCAACTGATGCTTTTAATTTTGCTCAGTTTTCGTTGCTTCGGATCGCTTCCTCCTTGACACCTCGATTTGGACAGCGGCAACAGCGATGGTGTTGACACTCAAGCATGCCTACCTCTCCATCTATAACTAGCCCGTCTTCTTTGGACGGTTAACTGCTTCCTCCCCTTTTTGAATTCTCGATCCCTTTTCTTATTGATGACTCGTTGAATGATTCACAGGGTGCAGGTGCTCTACTACGTGCTACTCTAGACAGGTCACCTGGACGTGTACGTCGGCAATCGAGAGGCCGCTCCAGCTTGCGTAGACCGTTGTCTGGCTCTACCATTGATCAGTTATCTGTAACTTGTTGACCTATTTTCTAGGCCGCATGTTTTGTATTTTGCATGAGTCATTCTTGCTGGAATGACATGATTTAGCTTTTAGTTCTTCTGATCAAACATGTGTTTAGCCTTTTGCCTTTGCTTATCAATATATGTTTTACTTGTTTTGAGCTGCTGCCACTTTGTTAGCTACTGCCACTTGTTTTTGTCTGTAATATGATCACTTGTTAGTTTAGTCAGGTAGGGGTTTAGATGAAATGATCCTGTAGGAAGTAGGTACCATAAATATATCAAAGGCTACAATCATTGAGAGAACCTCGCTCTACTTTTGCAAATGTTCGGTTTAATGATATGGTTTCTATAGCTATGTGAAGCCCCATAATATTTTTTTGGGCCTCGCCAATTGATTGAATGATTCAATTATTTGTCTGTGTTGCTTCTGTAAATGTCATTTGTGATTGTGCTGCATATAGTTGTGTAAAGTTCCTGGATGATGATGTGCAAACAATTATTTTCTCTAGCATTAGTATGTCAAATTTGTGTAAGTTAGTACATGAAGATTTTGCTAGCTGACATACTAATTCTGCTCAATGAGCGATGCTCCATAGCTAACAACTACTGGTTTTAATATTCAAACAACAACAGTGCTAGAAAGCTATGTTATAATTAATGTGTACTTGTTGAAAGTTCTTGCTTATATTAGTGTCTCTCATTTCTTTTCTAATGACGTGTCTCTCATTTCTATTCTAGTTAATGTGTAACTAAGAATGAACATACTTCTCTCTTTTTAGACTGCTAGATTGCACTAGTTGAACAATCTGCTCTAGTTTAAACAAGTTAGGATCCATCAATACAATAGGACTTCGTTTGCATTTCACCTAGCTTGTAACCAATATCCTTATTGCTAATTTACCTCAAGTTTATCTGAACATGGTTGAAATGAGTGCTTTAAAGTTTCATGCCTAAGCTCAGTTTTTACCTTTTAAGTCCTAATTAATTATTTTGTTACATCACAGTTAGCTGAGAATATAACTTGAACATTTTATGTATGCCTTGATGTATGTACACACACGGTTGAGCAAATACCGAGCTGCTGAATAACCTAGAGCTAGAGAACTTCAAGGACAAGATCAAGGAGGTTCTTTCCTTGTTGGCAACATTGTGAGGTTTGTGCATCATTAGGATTGCTTGAGTGATCTCAGTATTGTCATTATGATGTTCCATACATGCTCTACTTGATGTTCCTCCCCTCCCACTTTTTGCTATCCAGATCATGACCAAGCATGACAAGAAGGAAGGCTCGTCAACCACCTCCCTACACACCTATCATGACCGATGATGAGATGCCAAAGGTGCGCTTCTTGTTTGTACATTCCTTGCTTGGTTGGTGCCATGGAGATATGCATGTGTCATGTGATGTACAACCTCTCTGTTCTTGTTTCTTGTCATCTGTACTTATCTACTGGCTTCTTCCTGATGTAATACCCACATGACTATCATATTGGTGGTTTGCTAACGGATTGCATTGCAAATATATTGTTCTTCATCACCTAATGCTTTTGGTTGCCGACAACAAGACCTATAGCTAGTAAACCTGCAATTAGGAAGTTATTTTATGGTCTATCATGCTGAAATAGAAAAAATGTTTTTTGTCACATGCTTAACACACTTTGAACTATATACCTCATTCGGCTATAGAGAAAAATGTACCTGGTTGTTTAACACACTTACTGAACTAATCAGCCTACCAACTCAAACTACCATCAGTATCCAACAAACGGCTATGGAGATAACTTTTGCCATCAATCCTTTGGTTTAAACAAGTACTAATATTTTGGCAAGACAAAAAGTTGCAAATTCTAATACTGGTTTATGTTCCTTATTTTAGGTTATGAGAGATGATGCTGGAGATATGTCCTTACCAAACTGGAAGGGCTGCAATCAAATCTAATTGGCAGCATAGAAGTGATATCCGAATATCTAAGCTACTGATCCTTTTTAGCTATTTCTTTTCTGTTTGGCCTTCCTGTAGGTTTGCACATAAGCGGAAGTTGTACTGTATATTAGCAGTTGCTAGAGCTGTAATGATATTTTTTTGTTGCCAAGGTTATTTGAACTGGCTGATGACAATCTTTTAGTTGCTGCTTCTCATGTCTATAATGTGATGAAGATGTAATCACAACAAATGATGTATGATGAAACAAATGTTGCTTTGACAGCCAACTTGAAAAAAGTCAATTATTTCTCTCTCGTCTAGTCCTTTTACATTAGTGGGATGAAAATATTGATGGGCTGGAAGAGGCCTTGGCCCAAACAATGTTGGACAAATTAATTCTTGGGTTGCAAAAAGGCCTTGGCCCAATATTAGGTTGAAAAAATAAATGGAAAAAGGCTGAGGCCTAAATAGAAAAGGCCCAACCATATAGTAGAAAAAATCAGTAGGAAAAAGCATAAAAGGCCGGAAAAGTTGGGCTTGGCCCATATAGACACCTAATCAGACCGGGCTGAATCTTGTCAATGACCTTTTCAATTGGTCGCAATTTTGCCACGTCAGATTGCTACGTCGGATCCGACGTGGCCTGGGCAGAGAGCTAGCGAGCAAAATAGAAGGTCATAGAATCAACGACCTTTTGTTTTGGTCGTGGAATTCCACGACATTCTCACAGAGAAGGTCATTAATTTCAGTTTACGACTGCCAGCTTTTGACCTTCTGTTTTTGGTCACAAAAAGGTCGCAAATGAAAAACAATGTCCTTTCAGTGACCAATAGTGATGGTTGCAAGTTGACATATTTCTTGTAGTGATCTTCATACCTAGTTCAATCTCGTTACCGGCAAGTCTCTTTACTCGTTCTGTAATACATCATCTCGTGACTAACTCCTTAGTCATTTGCTTGCAAGCTTATGATGTGTATTACCGAGAGGGCCTAGAGATACCTCTCCGATACTCGGAGTGACAAATCCTAGTCTCGATCTATGCCAACCCAACAAACACCTTCGGAGATACCTGTAGAGCATCTTTATAATCACCTAGTTATGTTGTGATGTTTGATAGCACACAAGGTATACCTCCGGTATCCGGGAGTTGCACAATCTCATAGTCAAAGGAATGTGTATATGACATGAAGAAAGCAATAGCAATAAAACTGAACGATCAATATGCTAAGCTAATGGATGGGTCTTGTCCATCACATCATTCTCCTAATGATGTGATCCCGTTCATCAAATGACAACACATGTCTATGGTTAGGAAACTTAACCATCTTTGATTAATGAGCTATTCTAGTAGAGGCTCACTAGGGACATGATGTTTTGTCTATGTATCCACACATGTATCAAGTTTCCGGTTAATACAATTCTAGCATGAATAATACACATTTATCATGATATAAGGAAATATAAAATAACAACTTTATTATTGTCTCTAGGGCATATTTCCTTCAGAAAGCACCCATAGAACGTTATGAAGTTCGAAATGTGCAGAATGCTAGTGGGGTTGAGATGATGAAGCTAAATGCCGAAGAAAAAGAGAAGCCCCTGGACGAATGGATGCAGGGGCAAACCAAGACCCCGCCCAAAGAAGTCCATATGGAGCACGCGCGCGATAGATGGTGGCACCAGGAACTCCTCCATGGACAAAGGAATCTGGTACGTGAGGTCGGATGGGAATTGAGGGAGTCCTGGATTAGGGGGTCCTCGGACAGCCGGACTATATCCTTTGGCCGGACTATTGGACTATGAAGATACAAGATTGAAGACTTCATCGAGTGTCCGGGTGGGACTCTCCTTTGCGTGGAAGGCAAGCTTGGCAATTCGAATATGTAGATCTCCTCCCTTGTAACCGACTCTGTGTAACCCTAGCCCCTTCTGGTGTCTATATAAACCGGAGGGTTTAGTCCGTAGGACAACAACAATCATACCATAGGCTAGCTTCTAGGGTTTAGCCTCTCCGATCTCATGGTAGATCAACTCCTGTAATACTCATATCATCAAGATCAATCAAGCAGGAAGTAGGGTATTACCTCCATCGAGAGGGCCCGAACCTGGGTAAACATTGTGTCCCCCGCCTCCTGTTACCATCCACCTTAGACGCACAGTTCGGGACCTCCTACCTAAGATCCGCCGGTTTTGACACCGACATTGGTGCTTTCATTGAGAGTTCCACCGTGCCATCACAATCAAGGCTTGATGGGTCCTTCGATCATCGGCAATGATGCGATCCAGGGTGAGGTTTTCCTCCCTGAACAGATGTTCGTATTCAGCGGCTTCGTACTGCGGGCCAACTCGCTCGGCCATCTGGAGCAGATTGAGAGCTACGCCCCTGGCCATCAGGTCAGGTTTGGAACCTTGAACTATACCACCGACATCAGCGGAGACTTGATCTTCTACGGATTCGAACCCAAGTCAGGTGCGCCGCATAGTCACAATGAGCATGATTAGCTCTGCCATCGGACAGTATTCGAGAGATCACACCTGTAACTGCTCCGACCCTCAATACGGAATAGATCACGCCTTCCGAGGATGGGTGGATGGACCCTGCCACGGAGGCCGCACACTCAGCGGCGATAGAGCCAAATACTGACTTCACCTCCTATGAGACCTGCGTTGACGGACACTCGGATTCGTCCCCGGCCACAGAATCCGAACCGCTCGCGTCCGTGCCCATCCAATCTGATTGGTCACCGATCATGGAGTTCACCTCCGCGGATATCTTTCAGCACTTGCCCCTAGGCGACGTGCTAAACTCATTACAGTCTCTCTCCTTGTCAGGAGACCCTTGGCCGAACTATGTCCGGCTCGAGTGGGAAGCGGACGGCAAAGAAATTCGTTCCCCACCCACCACCCATTTAGTAGCCACTCTCGACGACCTAACTGACATGCTTGACTTCGACTCCGAAGACATCGACGGTATGGACGACGATGCGGGAGACGAACAGGAACCACCACCCACAGGGCGCTGGACTGCCACCTCATCGTATGATATATACATGGTGGACACCCCCAAAGAAAGCGACGGCAATAAGGCAACGGAGGATAATCCCCCCGAGAAGCAATCCAAGAACCAGCGTCATCGGCACTGCTCTAAGCCCCGCCATAGCAAAAACAATGATACCGACATAGGAGACAATAACGCTGCAAATAGTGCCAAAGACGAAGACAATCCCCTCCAGCCAGGCTTTGAGCAGGAGGATGGGCAAGCCAGCCCTAAGGAATAGGCTGCAGACGGAGAATCAGAGGATGCCAATTACATGCCTCTCTCCGAAGACGAGGTGAGCCTCGGCGACGAAGAATTTATCGTGTCTGGGGATCCCGTCGAACAGGAGCGCTTCAAGCGCCGGCTTATTGCCATAGCAAAAAGCCTGTAGAAAAAGCAACAATAGCTTCAAGCTGATCAAGATCTGCTAGCGGATAGATGGACTGAGGTCCTGGCAGCCGAGGAACACGAACTCGAGCGCCCAATCAAAAGTTTCCCAAAGCGCAGGTTGCTACGCCAACTCGAAGAGGAAGCATTAAAGTCTGTGCTTCCAGCGTATGATGCGGCAGACCGGCCACCTCGTGGTCGGGACAAAGTGGCATATAAGCCTGAAGTCCAGCCCGCATCCCGTCGCCAGTCAAACAAAAACAGCAAGGCCTGGGGTAACACGCAGGACCTGCGAGACGTATTGGAAAACAAAGCAGGACACAAAAGATTGATCTTCGGATCACGAGGGCGCGCACCAACACATGACGACGACCGTCATGCCGGATATACCAAAAGCAAATCCGGCCGGGCCAAACACAGCAGACAAGACTTGTACGAACTGCATCGTGACATAGCCCGGCATAGAGGCGCCGCACACCCCCTATGCTTCACTGATGAAGTAATGGATCATGAATTCCTAGAAGGGTTTAAACCCGTGAACATTGAATCATACGATGGTACTACTGGCCCCGCGGTATGGATAGAGGATTTCTTCCTCCACATTCACGTGGCTCGCGGGGATGATCTACATGCCATCAAGTACCTCACGTTAAAACTCAAAAGGACCAGCTCGGCATTGGCTAAATAGCTTGCCAGCAAACTCCATCGGAATTTGGGAGAACCTGGCAAACGCATTCCTGGAAAACTTCTAGGGCACTTATGTGCGACCACCGGATGCTGATGATTTAAGTCACATAACCCAACAGCCCGGAGAGTCAGCCAGGAAATTTTGGACTCGGTTCCTAACCAAAAAGAACCAAATTGTGGACTGTCCAGATGCCGAAGCCATAGCGGCCTTTAAGCATAACATCTGTGACGAGTGGCTCGCCAGACATCTCGGCGAAGAGAAGCCAAAGTCCATGGAAGCCCTCACAACACTCATGACCCGCTTCTTCGCGGGCAAGGATAGCTGGTTGGCCTGTCGCAACAACACAGCAAGCAACCCTGGCACATCGGAGGCTAGAGACAGCAACGACAAGCCATGTCACAACAGATACAAGCACCACAACAACGGCAATAACGCCGAAGACATGACAGTCAATGCCGGATTCAGTGGCTCTAAATCCGGTCAGCGGAAAAAGTCGTTCAAAAGAAACAATCCGGGCCCGTCCATTTTGGACCGCATACTTGACCGCTCGTGTCAAATTCACGGCACCCCCGATAAGCCAGCCAACCACACCAACAGAGAATGTTGGGTGTTCAAACAGGCCGGCAAGTTGAATGCCGAAAGCAAGGAAAAGGGGCTGCATAGCGACGACGAGGAGGATCCCCGGCCGCCGAACACAGGAGGACATAAGAAATTTCCTCCCCAAGTGAAAACGGTGAATATGATATACGCAACCCATATCCCCAAGCGGGAATGGAAGCGTGCACTCAGGGACGTCTACGTGATGGAGCCAGTTGCCCCAAAGTTCAACCCATGGTCTTCTTGTCCGATCACTTTTGATCGCAGGGACCACCCCACTAGTATCCGTCATGGCAGTTCTGCCACATTGGTCCTTGATCCTATCATTGACGAATTCTACCTCACTCGAGTCCTTATGGATGGTGGCAGCAGCCTGAACCTGCTTTATCAGGATAAGGTGCGCAAAACGGGTATAGACCCCTTGAGGATCAAACCCACAAAAACCACCTTCAAAGGTGTCATACCAGGTGTAGAGGCCTGTTGCATGGGCTCAATCACACTAGAAGTGGTCTTCGGATCTCCGGATAACTTCCAAAGTGAAGAGTTAATCTTCGATATCATCCCCTTCCACAGTGGCTATCACGCACTACTCGGACGGACCGCATTCGTTAGATTCAATGCGGTACCGCATTATGCATACCTCAAGCTCAAAATGCCAGGACCTCGCGGGGTTATAACAGTTAACGGAAACACAGAACGCTCGCTCCACATGGAGGAGCACACTGCGGCCCTTGCAGTAGAAGTGCAAAGCAGCCTTTTGAGGCAAACCGCCAATTCGGCGACAAGGTCCACAGACACATTCAAGCGAGTCCGGAATAACCTACAACAGAATCACCAGGCGCGTTCAGAGATCGCCTAGCAATTCGGCCTCCGTCCTAGTCCCAGTCAAGCGACGAATTTGCGCCGCGCGTACATAACTACGCACTAAAGTTACCATGGGTATAGGCGGAGGCACGGCTATGGCACGTCCCACAATGCGGTTCAACCGCCTCAGGACCAGTATATCTTTATCATTTTCTTCCTTTCAGGACCCTATTCTCTGGAGGCCCTCTCCGATAGCTAGATCATCAGACCCATCATGGAAGGTAAGAACCAAGGGAGCAAGAAGCTTTGACGTACAAGGGAATCCCCAGGTGGTCTCTCATACCGATCGTTATACCTGTTTTACATACCCGCACGCAGCTCGCCCTTGGATCGGACATGTCAGATAGTCCTATTTTTGCTTATTGTACTACTTATACACATACGCTTTGACGTATCCTATAAATAACAATGCACATCGTCAGCTTATTATTACATCTCTTCACCTTCTTTTTTCCTTGTTTGTCTATTCACGACAAGTTGCTCCCGTACATTCTGGTACGTTCAGTACGCCAGGGGCTTCAGTGTACCCCATAACATGGCAAGAAAAGTCCGAACACTTTCGACAGTGCGGCACCCGAACTTACAGCATTATATGCATCAACTCCGAATCATGTCTTGGGTCAATAGTTGGGTTTGCCCGGCTCCCATGTTTTGGTGCCTTACATTCCGCTATATCGGCCAAGGTAGCACTGGGAGAACTACTGCGATTGTGTCCCGGTTTTTTCGGACGAGCACCTCAATAGAGAAAGCCGAAAACTGACTGTCATGATGCGGCGAGAGCTGGTCGCTGTTCGAGATGTCCCAAATCCCTAAAGATTTTTCCGCTTCAGGCGAGGAGTCGGCCTTGTTCGATTTAAGCGTTCATAGCACCCCAAGTTTGGCCTTCCGAATACTAGGGGCTTCGCCAAAATTTAAAATTGTAGACTTCTATGCTTAAGTGAGAGTGATAAAGCTTTATAGTCCGATTGCCTGGTTCGTTGTGCTGAACACCTCCTTCGAAGGACCCAAAACTGGATAAAGAGTGATCAGATTTATCCCGAACACCTCAGTACTAGCTACATGGGGGTAGAAGCTGACGACTAGCCAACTCTCAGATTTTATAAACGACAGCACAAAAGGTAATATTTTAAATCAACAAGCGTTATATAGCGCAGATGAACTCGTTTTCATATTACAAGATCACATGAGTACATTCATTCAAATATTACATCCTTAGAACATTCCTCCGCCACAAGGCGGGGACCCTTCAGGACACTATCATAATACTTTTCGGGGCCGCGATGCTCCTTGCCCTCCGGCGGCCCCTCCTTCACTAGCTTCTCGGCGTCCATCTTCGCCTAGTGCACTTTCGCTCGGGTAAAAGACCTGCGCGCACCCTCAATGCAGACAGACCGCTTTATGACTTCAAGCCATGGGCAGGCATTCACAAGCCGCCTCACTAGGCCGAAGTAGCTGCCAGGTAGGGGCTCGCTAGGCCACATCCAGACTATGAGGCCCTTCATGGCCTGTTCGGCTGCCTTGTGGAGCTCGACCAGTTGCTTCAACTGGTCGCTCAAGGGCATCGGATGTTCGGTCCCAGTATACTGAGACCGGACCAACTTCTCCGTCGAGCTCCCTTCCTCGGCCCGGTAAAATTCCACGGCACCGGACACACTGCGGGGAAGATCTGTGAACGCTCCTGGAGAGCTTCGAACTCGGGTAAGTAAAAGGAAAGTTTCCTTCACATGCTTGCTTTGCATAATGAATTCCTTACCCACCGCTATCTTCTAGACCGCCTGAAGCTCCTGGAGGGCCTTGTGGGCTTTGGCCTTGGCATTTTTTGCGTTCTCAAGGGCCTTCGCAAGCTCAGACCCTTGCGTCTTAGAGTCACGCTCCAAGGACTCGTATTTTTTGACGAAATCCTGGAGCTCTTGCTGCACCTCGCCGACTCGAGCCTCATGCTTCTCGCACTCGGTGCGCTCCTTGGCCGCTTTGTCTCCGGCCTCAGACAGCGCCTCCTTCAGGGCCACCACTTCGGTCATGGCCCCTAGCAAAATTCATGATGATCCCTTGACTTAACAACCACATTCTTTTTTATTCCTTATCAATATACAGACGGGTATTACTTACCTTTGTTCTCTTCGAGCTGCCTCTTGGTAAGGCCGAGCTCTTTTTCGGACCACTCAAGGTCCCTCTTCAGTACGGAAACCTCCACAGTGCGAGCGGCAGCGGCCAGCAGCGAAGCCTGCTTATACACATAAGACACATTCTGATTAGACTCCTGTGATTATTATTTGATCATCTGTTCGGCCTTTCTTCACGAACGCCAAACAGAGCATCATGGGCTACTGTCTATGCTATAACATTTTCTTATAAATTTATTACTTACCTCAAAGCCTGTTAGGAGGCTGGTACAAGCTTTAGTCAGTCCGCTTTTAGTGGCCTGAACCTTCTCTACCACCGCACTCATGACAGTGCGGTGCTCTTCATTAATGGAAGCGTCGCGAAGCGCTTCCAGCAAGTTGTCCGGTGCCTCTGGATGGACAGAGGCCATCGGCACAGACGGCTCGCCCCCCTTAGTGAGGGGTCTCCCGACAGAGTCTGGAACCACTGGAGGTTCCGGCGCAGTATTCGGCCGGTGGCCGGACTTGCTGCTCCCGTCATTAGGGCCCATGGGAGCCTTGCCTCCCATGCACCCGACATCTGGGAGGTTGCCTTGGGGCGCCCCCGGAACTACCTTCCCTTGGCTTGGTGCCCTTTGGGACAACACCTCGGTGACGTCCGTAGGGCGGGGGGAGGAGGCGGTAGGGAGCGAATCACTGTTCATCTCCGACAGGCCTAGAGACCCATCCGAAGAGGATACATCGAGACGTCCTTGGGTGGGCTGCATGATCATGTTCGGCATGATAAGAAACAATAAAACAAAATATACCAGAACTATTATGGTATCCGGATACTTACGACTTCGCCAGGGGCTTGTCCCTGGGCAAGCCCTCCTCGTCGTTGAACGCGGCCGTGGTGGAGCGGTCCGGAAGGAGGGCTCTTCCCTTCTTGGACCCTTCGGCCTCCCCGGATGGGGCGGCCTTCCTTTTCTTATCTTCCCCGGCTGGAGGGGGAGAATTTTCCTCTTCCTCCTCCTCGTCTTCATGGGAGGAGGGCGTCTCGGTGTTATCGGACGAGGAGTCTGATACAGCCTTGCACCGGAGACCTTTCCTGGTCCCCGCGGCCTTCTTCTTGGCCTTCTTCTCCGGCGCCTCATAGGGCGCCGGAACGAACATCTCTGTCAGGAGAGTACTTACTGGATCTTCGGGCAATGGGGCCGGGCAGTCGACCCGCTCCGCTGTTGCGATCCATTCCTGTCAAATAATGTGGAGGCTCAGATCCCTCACATAATTATACTAGGGAAAGAAACGCCTTATGAGATATAAGGAGCTTACCGGATTAGCAGGGCGCTTTGCGCTGAGTCCGCTGTCCTCGATAAGGGGAGGAGGTACCTCGGTAGACTTGAACAGCACCCTCTAGATGTCCTGGTGCGTCATGTCGAAGAGCTCTCACAGTGTCTAGTGCCTTGCTGAGTCGAACTCCCACATATTGAATGCCCGTCTTTGACACGGGAGGATCCGACGGAAGAGCATGACCTGGACCACGTTGACAAGCTTGATTTTCTTGCTTATCATGTTTTTAACACAGTTCTAGAGTCCGGTCAGCTCCACCGATGAACCCCAAGATAATCCCTTCTCCTTCCAGGAGGTTAGCCGCATGGGGATGCCGGATCGGAATTCGGGGGCCGCCACCCAGTTGGTGTCGCGCGGCTCGGTGATGTAGAACCACCCCGATTGCCACCCCTTCACGGTCTCCACATAGGAGCCTTCGAGCCAGGTGACATTTTGCCCAGTATGGCGCCTCCGCACTCCGCTTACTGGCTGACCACCACCTTCGGTTTAACATTGAAGGTCTTCAGCCACAGGCCGAAGTGGGGCTTCATGCGGAGGAAAGCCTCGCACACGACGATAAATGCCGAGATGTTGAGGATGAAATTGGGGGCCAGATCATGGATGTCCACCCCGTAGTAGAACATGAGCCCGCGAACAAATGGGTGGAGGGGAAATCCCAGCCCGCGAACGAAATGGGTAAGGAATACAACCCTTTCGTGGGACTCGGGGGTAGGAACGATCTGCCCCGCGCCTAGGAGCCAGTGCACGATATCTGCGGCCAGGTATCCGGCTTCCCGGAGCTTCATGATGTTCTCCTCCGTAACATAGGAGGCCATCCACTTTCCTCCCGCTCCGGACATGTTCAAAGTGTTTTTGTGGAGAAGATGCGAACTTGGGCGCTGGAGCTCAATTGCGCGAGAGTGGATAGGCAGGGAAGAAGAAGGCGTGGGTAAAAAAGAGGAGTCCTTATCCCTTTATAAGGGCGGTAGAAACTGCGTGCCTCCCCACTTGCCTGGTAAAACTTGCTTATTCCCCAAGCGCCGTGATTGATGGCACGGTTGGGTTACCCACACCCGTATTGATGAGAATCTCGTGATAAGGGGACACGATCTTTGCTTCAACAAGACGTGCCAATAAAACCGCCTCACAATATGTGCAGTAGCTGATTGAGAAAAACGGTTCGAATAATGACCGGGCCATGGCATGATGTCACGTTATGAAAAATTGTCAGCAGATTAGATTTTTGGAAATATTACACTCTCTACGGTGGTATGTGGAATTTGTTTTGCAGAGCCGGATACTATCCTTGTGTTCAAAATCTTCTATGGAGTATTCGGAGGAGGAACCCGCCTTGCAATGCCGAAGACAATCTACACACTGGACTCATTGTCATTGAAGCCTGGTTCAGGGGCTACTGAGGAAGTCCTGGATTAGGGGGTCCGCGGACAGCCGGACTATATCCTTTGGCCGGACTGTTGGACTATGAAGATACAAGATTGAAGACTTCGTCCCGTGTCTGGGTGGGACTCTCCTTTGCGTGGAAGGCAAGCTTGGCAATTCGGATATGTAGATCTCCTCCCTTGTAACCGACTTTGTGTAACCCTAGCCCCTTCCGGTGTCTATATAAACTGGAGGGTTTAGTCCATAGGACAACAACAATCATACCATAGGCTAGCTTCTAGGGTTTAGCCTCTCCGATCTCATGGTAGATCACTCTTGTAATACTCATATCATCAAGATCAATCAAGTAGGAAGTAGGGTATTACCTCCATCGAGAGGGCCCGAACCTGGGTAAACATTGTGTCCCCCGTCTCCTGTTACCATCCGCCTTATACGCACAGTTCGGGACCCCCTACCCGAGATCCACCAGTTTTGACACCGACAGGAATGACCGCTCCGCCCTCTGCCTCTGGATGTCCCCATTGAAGACAACAGAGTAGTTCCACCGGCTGATGAAAACATCGCTGCTAGGCTGCGGCTTGACAGCGGCACCGAAACCCTTTGCTTTTCATTTATTCTTTCTCTTCTTAGTCGGATGCATGCCACGGGCGCCGGTCGAGGAGCTCGGCCGACCCATCTCTCGTTGCTTAGGGAAGAAAGTGGCAGGCCCGAAGACGATGAACATCGCAATGTTGACGGCAGAACGAAGCAGAGTGAAGGAGGCAGGGGCACAAGGAAGAAGATGGAGACGGAATGAATCTCACTCTTCCTCCCTACCGCTGTTATGACCCACTATGGGCGAGCCAAAAATTGAGCCGTCTATGCGCACCACGTGTTCCACTTCCCATGGGTGGTTACTGATATGTCCATTTTGCATCATGCTTTGATATTGATCTTTATTGCATTATGGGTTGTTATTACACATTTTGGTACAATACTTATGCCTTTTCTCTCTTATTTTACAAGGTTTACATGAAGAGGGACAATGTCGGCAGTTGGAATTCTGGACTGGAAAAGGAGCAAATCTGAGAGACCTATTCTGCACAACTCCAAAAGTCCTAAAAATTTACGGAGAATTATTTTGGAATATATAAAAAATTTTGGGCGAAGAAAGCACCTGAGGGGACCCACCAGGTAGCCACATGGGTGGGGGGCGCGCCCTACCCCCTGGGCGCACCCCCTACATTGTGGGCCACCTGGCAGGCCTCCGGTGCCCATCTTCTACTTTATGAAGTGTTTTTCCTTGGAGAAAAATAAGGAGGAAGCTTTTGGGACGAAGCGCCGCCGTCTCGAGGCGAACTTGGGCAGAACCAATCTAGGGCTCCGACGGAGCTGTTCTGCCGGGGAAACTTCCCTCCCGGAGGGGGAAATCATCGTCATCGTCAGCACCAACGATCCTCTCATCGAGAGGGAGTCAATCTCCATCAACATATTCACCAACACCACCTCCTCTCAAACCCTAGTTCATCTCTTATATCCGATCTTTGTCTCAAAACCTCAGATTGGTACGTGTGGGTTGCTAGTAGTGTTGATTACTCCTTGTAGTTGATGCTAGTTGGTTTATTTGGTGGAAGATTATATATTCAGGTCCTTAATGATAATTAACACTCCTTCGATTATGAACATGAATATGCTTTGTGAGTAGTTACGTTTGTTCCTGAGGACATGGGAGAAGTCTTGTTATAAGTAATCATCTGAATTTGGTATTCATTCGATATTTTGATGAGATGTATGTTGTCTTTCCTCTAGTGGTGTTATGTGAACGTCGACTAGATGACACTTCACCATGATTTGGGCCTAGGGGAAGGCATTGGGAAGTAATAAGTAGATTATGGGTTGCTAGAGTGACAGAAGCTTAAACCCTAGTTTATGCATTGCTTCGTAAGAGGCTGGTTTGGATCCACATGTTTCATGCTATGGTTAGATTTATCTTAATTCTTCTTTCGTAGTTGCCGATGCTTGCGAGAGGGGTTAATCATAAGTGGTAGGTTTTTCCAAGTAAGGACAAAATCCAAACACCGGTCCACCCACATATCAAATTATCAAAGTAATGAACGCGAATCATATGAGCATGATGAAAACTAGCTTGACAATAGTTCCCATGTGTCCTCGGGAGCGCTTTGCTTTATGTAAGAGTTATTCAGGCTTGTCCTTTTCTGTAAAAAGGATTAGGCCACCTTGCTGCACCTTAGTTACTTTAGTTACTTGCTACTCGTTATGAATTATCTCATCATCAAACTATCTGTTACCGATAATTTCAGTGCTTGCAGAGAATACCATACTGAAAACCGCTTGTCATTTCCTTTTGCTCCTCGTTGGGTTTGACACTCTTACTTATCCGAAGGACTACAATAGATCCCCTATACTTGTGGGTCATCAAGACTCTTTTCTGGCGCCGTTGCCGGGGAGTGAAGCACCTTTGGTAAGGAAACATTTATATAGTGTGCTGAAATTTACTATCACTTGTTACTATGGAAAATAATCCTTTGAGGGGTTTGTTCGGGGTATCTTCACCCTGATCGGAAGAGAAAAGAGTTGCCCCTCAACGTACCGCACCTACTGAAAATATTTATTATGAAATTCCTTCGGGTATGATAGAGAAACTGCTAGCTAATCCTTATGTAGGAGATAGAACATTACATCCTGATATGCATCTAATCTATATGGATGAAGTTTGTGGATTATTTAAGCTTGCAGGTTTGCCCGAGGATGAAGTCAAGAAGAAGGTCTTTCCTTTATCTTTGAAGGAGAAGGCATTGACATGGTATAGGCTATGCGATGATATTGGGACTTGGAATTACAATCGATTGAAATTGGAATTTCATCAGAAGTTTTATCCTATGCATCTAGTTCATCATGATCGGAATTATATTTATAATTTTTGTCCTTGTGAAGGAGAAAGTATCGCTCAAGCTTGGGAGAGGATTAAGTCAATGTTATATTCATGCCCCAATCACGATCTCTAAAAATAAATTATCATTTAGAACTTTTATGCTCGGCTTTCTTATAATGATCAATCCATGCTCGATACTTCTTGTACTGGCTCTTTTATGAAGAAGATTATTGAATTTAAATGGGATTTACTGGAAAGAATTAAACGCAATCTGAAGATTGGGAACTCGACGAAGGTAATGATTCAGGTATAAACCTTAAGTTTGATTGTGTTAAATCTTTCATGGACACCGATGCTTTTCATGAATTTAGCACTAAATATGGACTTGACTATGAGATAGTAGCTTCTTTTTGTGAATCATTTGCTACTCATGTTGATCTCCCTAAGGAGAGGTGGTTTAAATATCATCCTCCCATTGAAGTGAAAGTAGTAGAACCTATTAAAGTTGAAGAAGAAACCATTACTTATAATGTTGATCCTATTGTTCCTACTGCTTATATTGAGAAACCACCTTTTCCTGTTAGGATAAAGGATCATGCTAAAGCTTCAACTGTGGTTCGTAAGAGTTATACTAGAACACCTACACCCCCTGAACAAATTAAAGTTGAACCTAATATTGCTATGGTTAAGGATCTCTCGGTCGATAATATTGATGGGCATGTTATTTATTTCTGTGATGAAGCTGCTATAATTGCCAAACCTGATGATAAAGATAAACATAGACCTGTTGTTGGCATGCCTGTTGTCTCTGTTAAAGTAGGAGATCATTGTTATCATGGCTTATGTGATATGGGTGCTAGTGTGAGTGCAATTCCTTTTACTTTATATCAAGAAATTAAGAATGATATTGCACCTGCTGAGATAGAAGATATTGACGTTACTATTAAGCTTGCCAATAGAGAGACTATTACACCAATTGGGATCGTTAGAGATGTCGAAATCTTGCGTGGGAAAAATAAAATACCCTACTGATTTTATTGTTCTTGGTTCCCCACAAGATGATTTTTGTCCCATTATATTTGGTAGACCTTTCTTGAACACTATTAATGCTAGGATAGACTGCGAGAAAGAAATTGTTACTGTCAGTTTTGGGGATGCACTACAAAAAAACACATCCGTGACATTTTGGGCCAAATGAATTTTTCTTTGTCATACTTATGACACTTCTATGACGATAATTGTGACAAAACCCGGTATCATCATAGATGTGGTGGGCTCCTACTTCTATGACAGAAAATGGGATTTTTGTCCTGGGCGGGCCGGAGACACAGCTGCATGACATTCTTTGGTCCGTCCATGATGGAAAAACCATGGTAGAAGCGAGGGCGAGGAAAATTTCGGGGAGTTCCCAGTTACGGTGGGTGGTCGGGGGCCGAGCGATGCGCGTTTCTCTCGTACACATACGCGCGTGTGTGCGAGGCGTTGGGCTCTAACTGAACCCGAGCGAGGCGTTGGGCTCTAACTGAACCCGAGCGATTGCACTAGCTACGTTACTGAATCTGAGTGATTCCTTTGCTACTGCTGCTAACTGAAGCCGATCGATGCTGCATCTGGATGAACAGTGAGCGTTGCTGGGGGGTTTGGATGAACAGTTCCTGGTGGGGGTGGATGAACATGACCCCGTGGTGTTGCCTCTGGATGAACAGGACCCCGATCGATCGAGCCTGTTGGGGCTGGATGAACATGACCTCGTGGAGGGCTGGATGAACAGGACGACCCCGTGGAGGGCTGGATGAACAGGACGACCCCGTGGAGGGCTGGATGAATAGTAGATGGTGGAGGGCTGGATGAACAGTAGCCCGTGGAGGGGTGGCTGAACCAGAGCCCATGGAGAGGGCTGGTTGAACAGTAGCCGGTGGAATAGCGCGCGGTGGAGGCTGGATGAATAGGAGCCCGTGGATGAACAGTCGCAGGTGGAGGCTGGAGGAGGTCGACGATGGATGAACAGTAGCCCGTGGAGGCTGGAGGGGGTCGATGGTGGAGATGAACAGTATCCTGTGGAGTCTCGTTTTGCGGTACACCACACCCTTCCCGATGAACAGGACCCCCATTTCGACTATAGCGCTCTAACACAAGTCCGTTTCCTCCGTTTTGTAGTATGCCACACCCCTCCCGATCAACAGGACCCCGTTTCGACCATAGGAGGTCCAACACAAGTCTGTTTCCTCCGTTTTGCAGTACGCCAGACCCCTCCCAATGAACAGGATCCCGTTTCGACCGTGGCCGGTCGAACACAAGGCCGTTTCCTCCATTCTGCGGTACGCCAGGCCTCGTTTCCATTGGCTGTTCCGTCCAAGCCGGTTGGCTCCCACGCGTTCCGTTGCCTCCGGATGAACATGTGAAAGTGCAACTATCCCTGGGTGGTTTTGGTAATTCCTAACAACATATAGCTCATTGAGCTAACATTATTCTAAGATTAATATTTCAGGAAAAGCTCAATGAATGGCATGGCATGGATGAGGAAAGTGGATCCCTCAAAATTCTACGGACAAAAAGTTTGGCTGAAGCGTGAAGCTCAAGACTCTACATTTTATATTTTAGTGATCCAAGATCACATTGAGTCTATAGGAAAAGCCAATACTATCAAGGAGGGATGAGGTGTTGCTTAATGGCTTGCTTGCTCAAAATGCTTAGTGATATGCTCCAAAATCCTCAACTTCTCTCCCACATCCACATATGACCTAAACCAAAAGTCAAACTCGGCCCCACCGATTCTTTCTATCTAGCGCCACCGAGTTTCAAATGTCATAGCCACTGCCACAAACCCTAGGCAAATCGGTCTCACCGATAGGGATCTCGGTCTCACCGAGATGGGATTTTAATCTCTCTGTTTCCCTTCGTAACGTTTCGGTCTTTACCGAGATGAGCGATCGGTCCCACCGAGATTGCAATGTAAACTCTCTGTTTCCCTTTTGTAACATTTCGGTCTCACTGAGATGAGCGAATTGGTCCCACCGAGTTTACCTGACCAACTCTCTGGTTAGCTTATTACCAAAATCGGTCCCACCGAGTTTGTGTAATCGGTCACACCGAGAGTACGTTATGCCCTAACCCTAACCATATCGGTCCTACCGAGTTGCATCTCAGTCCCACCGAAAATCCTAACGGTCACTAGGTTTGCTGAATCGGTCCGACCGAGTTTAACCATTCGGTCCCACCGAGTTTGGCAAATTGTGTGTAACGGTTAGATTCTATGTGGAGGCTATATATACCCCTCCAGCCACTCTTCATTCGTGGAGAGAGCCATCAGAACATACCTACACTTCCAATACACATTTTCTGAGAGAGAACCACCTACACTTGTGTTGAGGTCAAGATATTCCATTCCAACCATATGAATCTCGATCTCTAGCCTTCCCAAGTTTCTTTCCACTCAAATCTTCTTTCCACCAAATCCAAATCCTATGAGAGAGAGTTGAGTGTTGGGGAGACTATCATTTGAAGCACAAGAGCAAGGAGTTCATCATCAACACACCATTTGTTACTTCTTGGAGAGTGGTGTCTCCTAGATTGGCTAGGTGTCACTTGGGAGCCTCCGACAAGATTGTGGAGTTGAACCAAGGAGTTTGTAAGGGCAAGGAGATCCCCTACTTCGTGAAGATCTACCGCTAGTGAGGCAAGTCCTTCGTGGGCGACGGCCGTGATGGAATAGACAAGGTTGCTTCTTCGTGGACCCTTCATGGGTGGAGCCCTCCGTGGACTCGCGCAACCGTTACCCGCTGTGGGTTGAAGTCTCCATCAACGTGGATGTACGATAGCACCACCTATCGGAACCACGACAAAAACATCCGTGTCTCCAATTGCGTTTGAATCCTCCAAACCCTTCCCTTTACATTCTTGCAAGTTGCATGCTTTACTTTCCGCTACTCATATACTCTTTTGCATGCTTGCTTGAATTGTGTGGAGATTGCTTGACTTGTGCTAAGATAGCTAAAATCTGCCAAGAACTAAAATTGGGAAAAGGCTAGATTTTTATTTGGTCAAGTAGTCTAATCACCCCCCCTCTAGACATACTTTCGATCCTACAACATGACGCATTCCGCTGCCTCCCCATGAACACAACGACGATGCAGTTTCTCCTTTCCGACCCAGCCATGTACACGAGCCCTGGCCATACGTATGCACGAGTAGGCGTTCGAGACCCCGCCCGCATGTATGTATGTGGCCGTATTTTCTTTCTTGCACACTAGCCGCTGTACGTACGTGTACATGCTACATGCGCGCCTCTACTACGACATGTGTGTGCTCTACATCGACCAGTATGTACGTACACGTTCGTGACCAGAATGACAACGCTACGTACGCTTCGACCAGGTGGGTCCCGACTGCCAGGCACTTCCTTGCGTGCGAAGATATAGCTGGTGGGTCCCATCAGTCAGGGGGGTGAAACGTTTTTTTCCCGAACGCACTTCCTTGTGTGCGAAGATGTAGCTGGTGGGTCCCAGCAGTCAAGGGGGAAATGTTTTTTTTGTGAAATACGGTGGCCCGTCCGGTGGGTCCCTGCCGTCAGGTGCAGGAATAATTATTTTGCGCGTAATAAGGAGGCACTTCCTAGCGGCTGCCGTGGACCCAGCTGTCAGCCTCTCCACGTACAGTACTCTTCCGATGGAAGTCGGTCGTTGACCACATTTACCACGTCGCGCCGAGAGCACCAAGGCGGTGGACGACAGCGAGGCCTAGGAAGGGGACGACGTAGAGCCGGGGAAGATGTGGCAGTGGATGCCCACGCGGAGAGGAGTACGAGGGTTCACTGGTTCGGCTGCGGTGTGAGGCTGCCGTTGCAGCAAAATAACAGGTGGTGTGGGTGAGTAGAGGGATGGCCTGGCCAGTGGTGGGAGTAGTAGGCGGCGGTGAGGCCTCCGCGGCATCGCAGCCGACCATGGGAGGCAGGAGCACG
Source organism: Triticum urartu (assembly GCF_003073215.2). Lineage (NCBI taxonomy): Eukaryota > Viridiplantae > Streptophyta > Magnoliopsida > Poales > Poaceae > Triticum > Triticum urartu. The sequence continues at coordinate 71,633,493 of NC_053024.1, read as the reverse complement.
AGGCACGACCGGCGCTGGTTTGGGCGGCTGGAGCAAGAAGACTAGAGGTTGAAGAAGCACTACAGCCGTTGAATGGACATCATACGGTCACTGGAGCTAGGAATCATGCATATTGACTAAGTTGACAAAGCCCTCCGTCCCTGTCAACTTAGTAGGCCCACAAGTCAGCCTCCCACTATACTGGGTCCCAGCTAGCAGGGGGAATATTCATTTTTTTGTGCGTAATAAGGAGGCACTTCCTTGCGTGCGAAGATATAGCTGGTGGGTCCGAGCTGTCAGCGGCGGTAACATTTTTTTCGCGAAATACAGAGGCCCTTTTGGTGGGTCCCAGATGTCAGGTGGAGGAATCATTATTTTGCGCATAATAAGGAGGCATTTCCTTGCGTGCGGCCGTGGACCCAGCTGCCAGCCTCTCCACGTACAATCCACTTCAGATGCTTGTCGGTCGTTGACCATGTTGACCAGGCCGCACCGAGAGCACCAGGGCGGTGGACGACGGTGAGGCCTAGGAAGGGAACGACACAGAGCCAGGGAAGACTCGACAGTTGTTTCCCACGCGGAGGGGAGTACGACTGTACGAGGGTTTACTGGTTCGTCTGCCGTCGCCGGAGAATAACAACAGGTGTGGGTGAGTAGAGGGATGGCTAGGCCAGCGATGGGAGTACGGTGGGGCGGTGAGGCCTGCGCGGTAGCACAGCCGGCCACGGGGAGGAGGGAGTAGGCAGTCCCGCCGGCGCTTGTTTGAGCGGCTGGAGTAGGAAGAGCAGAGATTGAAGAAGCATGACGGCTGTTGGATGGACATCCAATAGTCACTTCTTGTGCATCAACCTTTTTTTAGGAAAGCCTCAAATATGTGGAAAACAACATACATCCCATCTACCATTATTTCTAATAATTTATAGCCCATTTGCTAATTCTTAAGGTTTTTTTGGATCCCATATTCTTTTGGTTAGCATTACAGCCCATATTGTGGCCACGGTTAAAAAATTATACGAAATTTTGCATATTTCGGTGCGGTCCGAACTGTTTTTAATCCCGAAATTTCGAGTCACATTCAAACTGATTTTAAAAATGAATGTATATCAATATAAAATCCAACAAATTGTACATGCATAAAAATCAATGCAATTTAAAATCTCGAAATGAAAAAAAAGAAATTTGAAACTAATTGCTGGTTTGATGTGTTTTAAAAATGTACAACCCATTTCTCATTACTAATAGGCCATTTTCTCGGCCAGCAGAATGAAGCTATCCTCGTCTTGAAAGATTTGCAGCCCAACAGGCCTGACAGAGCGACTTACTTGGCAAATCACAAAAAAACTAGGCTGTGGCCGTAGACCCAATTGCGGCCATGGACCCAACTATCAGCCTCTCCACGTACAGTACTCTTCCGATGGAAGTCAGTCGTTGACCACATTGACCACGCCGCGCCAAGAGCACCAAGGCGGTGGACGACGGCGAGGCCTAGGAAGGGGACGACACGGAGCCGGGGAAGACGCGACAGTGGATGCCCACGCGGAGAGGAGTACGAGGGTTCACTGGTTCAGCTGCGGTGTGAGGCAGCCATCGCCATAGAATAGCAGGGGGTGTGGGTGAGTAGAGGGATGGCCTGGCCAGCGGTGGGAGTAGTAGGGGCGGTGAGGCCTCCGCGACATCGCAGCCGACCACGGGAGGCAGGAGCACGAGGCACGACCGGCGCTGGTTTGGGCGGCTGGAGCAAGAAGACCAGAGGTTGAAGAAGCACTACGACCGTTGGATGGACATCGTACGGTCACTGGAGCTAAAATCATTCATATTGACTAATTTGACAAATCCCTCCGTCCCCGTCAACTTAGTTGGCCCACAAGTCAGCCTCCCACTATTGTGGGTCCCAGCTAGCAGGGGGGTATTCATTTTTTGTGCGTAATAAGGAGGCACTTCCTTGCGTGCGAAGATATAGCTGGTGGGTCCGACCTGTCAGCGGTGGGAACATTTTTTTGCTAAATACAGAGGCCTGATACATCTCCAATGTATCTATAATTTTTGATTGTTCCATGCTATTATATTATCTATTTTGGATGTTTATGGGCTTTATTATACACTTTTATATTACTTTTGGGACTAACCTATTAACCGGAGGCCCAGCCCAAATTGCTGTTTTCTTGCCTATTTCAGTGTTTTGAAGAAAAAGAATATCAAACGGAGTCCAAATGGAATGAAACCTTCGGGAGAGTTATTTTGGAGTGGAAGCAATCCAGTAGACTTGGAGTAGATGTCAGGAATCTTCGAGGAAGCCACGAGGCAGGGAGGTGCGCCCCCACCCTCATGGGCCCCTCATGGCTCCCCCGACCGACTTCTTTCGCCTATATATATCAATATACCCTAAAAACATCAGAGACGACAATAGATCGGGAGTTCCGCCGCCAGAAGCCTCCGTAGCCACCGAAAACCAATCTAAACCCGTTCCGGCTCCCTGCCGGAGGGGGGAATCCCTCTCCGGTGGAGTATCTAGGTGACATTAGGGTTTTGGTTTATTTGTGTCTTAAGGTGTTATTCTAGTACGAACTCTAGGATAGATTGAACGGAAAGAATAGCTTCGTGTTATTTTACTACGGACTCTTGAATAGATCGATCAGAAAGGATAATTTTGAGGTGGTTTCGTACCCTACCATAATCTCTTCATTTGTTCTCTGCTATTAGTGACTTTGGAGTGACTCTTTGTTGCATGTTGAGGGATAGTTATATGATCCAATTATGTTATTATTGTTGAGTGAACTTGCACTAGTGAAAGTATGAACCCTAGGCCTTGTTTCAACACATTGCAATACCGTTTGTGCTCACTTTTATCATTAGTTACCTTGCTGTTTTTATATTTTCAGATTACAAAACCTATATCTACCATCCATATTGCACTTGTATCACCATCTCTTCGCTGAACTAGTGCACCTATACAATTTACCATTGTATTGGGTGTGTTGGGGACACAAGAGACTCTTTGTTATTTGGTTGCAGGGTTGTTTGAGAGAGACCATCTTCATCCTACGCCTCCCACGGATTGATAAACCTTACGTCATCCACTTGAGGGAAATTTGCTACTGTCCTACAAACCTCTGCACTTGGAGGCCCAACTATGTCTACAAGAAGAAGGTTGTGTAGTAGACATCAAGGCCCTTCCGGTGGGTCCCAGCTGTCACGTGGAGGAATCATTATTTTGCGCGTAATAAGGAGGCATTTCCATGCGTGCGGCCATGGACCCAGCTGTCATCCTCTCCATGCACAATCTACTTACGATGGTGTCGTTCGTTGACCATGTTGACCACTCCACGCCGAGCGCATCCAAGGTGGTGGACGACGGCAAGGCCTAGGAAGGGGACGACGCAGAGCAGGGGAAGACGCGACAGTGGATGCCCACGCGGAGAGGAGTATGAGGGTTCACTAGTTCGGCTGCGGTGTGAGGCTGCCGTTGCCGCAGGGCCTGGCTAGCAGTGGGAGTAGTAGGGGGCGGTGAGGCCTCAACGGCAGCACAACCGACCACTGGAGGTAGGAGCAGGCGGTCTCGCCGGTGCTGGTTTGGGTGGCTGGTGCAAGAAGAGCAGCGATCGAAGAAGCAGCAGGACCGTTTGATTCAAATCCAACGGTTACTGCTGCTAGAATCGTTTTTGACTAAGTTGACAAGCCCTGCGTACGTGTCAACTTAGTAGGCCCACAGGTCAGCCTCCCAACCAGTGCGCCCCAGATGTCAGTGGGAGGAATCATTTTTTTTGCGTAATAAGGAGGCAGTTGATTGCGTGCGGCCAGGCCAGCAGAGGGAGTAGGGTGGGCTGGGGAAGCCTGCGCGGCATCACAGGGGGCGACAAGAGGAGGGAGCAGGTAGCCCCACCGGCGCTAGTTTAGGCGGCTGGAGCAGGAAGATCCGAGATTGAAGAAGCACGTCAGCCGTTGGATGGACATCCAACAGTCACTCCTGCTAGAATCGTGTGTTGACTGACAAAGCATTGCGTAAACAAATCAGCCTCGAAATCTGTGGCGTGTACAAACCATTTCCTATTATTTTTATAATTTTTACTCATTTGCTAATTCATATGGAATTTATTACATCCCGTTTTCCATTTTTAGAATTGGTTCCCATTTTCTCGTCAGTACCAGGGTTAAAAAAATTAACTAAATATGTGGGGAATTTTGAAAATTCGCAATTTTTTGTTGGGGAACAAAATATTCTTAATCCAAAAATTAGTAGCCATACTAAAACAAATTTAAAAATAAATTAGTACTATGTCATGTTAAGTCCAATGAAATACTCCCTCCGTCCCAAAATTCTTGTCTTACGTTTGTCTAAATACGAATCTATCAAGTCACATTTTGGTATTAGATACATCCGTATCTAGACTAATATAAGACAAGAATTTTGGGACGGAGGGAGTATAAGATATCAGTGAAGAACAAAAACAAAAGAAGAAACTAATATCCCATTTGCTATTTTTTTGGAATTTTCAACCCCTTTTGATATTACTTTTAACAGACACTGACCATACTCTTTGGCCAGGCCGGAATGCATCTTGCAGTCCAGTAAGTCGAAGAAAACAAATAGGCCTAGCTTGGGTATTATTCAAAAAGAAATAATGGGCTACCTATTTTCCCAAAGAAAAAACTGTTGGGCTGGTCATGTTGTTAGACGGGCCACAGAGACCGCACAACCCAGTTTATAGCCTGCTCTCGAATTACTACTCAAAAAAGTTGTGCAATTCTGTTGTTAATTGACTATACGTTGAAAATGATGTGGGTCCCAGATATCAGCAGGGTGGATTAGAGTAAAAAACAAGGGGTTCATCTGAGTACTAAAAGAGGCGCTTTCTTGTGTTTGGGAGTGGACCTGGTGGGTCCGTACTGTCATACTCACAACTACAGTCCTCTCTTGATTCACTATGTTGACAGGGACCGTTTTGAAAAAAACTATGTTGACAGGGCCGGACGGCAGCGCCGCGGCGAGCGCACCAAGGCGGAGGATAAAGTGCTGTTGCCAATGTGCTGGGCTGGGTTGGACATTCTTACTGAAAAATAAAAATGGACCGGAACTATTTACGACGTTGACTACGATTTGCGTGGGTCCACTGGTTGCAGGAAGAAAATGCTGGGAGAAAGAAGACTGGTCGCTATCTTTGCCTAAGAATAATATCGACCGAATGTAACGGCACTATCATAGGAAATAATATCCTCCTGTTAAATCGTGAATTTAAAGAACTGATGCATGAGCATTTAGCTTTATTTATTTATTTACTTATTTATGTTTAGGCGACCATGAGCATGTACCTGGGCCAGATTCATGTGAGAGCCTCCCTTCCAGTTAATTATGCGCTTCTCTATTGGGCCTTCATCAGTGGGCTGCATGTTATCAACAAGTGGAAAATGTGTTCCGTATGAAAAATAGTATGCGCTACGTACGGTACGGGGCACTAAAGGATCGAACCATGCAACGACTTCCAAAACATTGTGTTTGTTGTTCTAACAACACATTTATTCAACCAACAGACGAAATATACTACTGATTGTACATTGAAAACAGCAGCAGCAACCAGGGCTGGGGGTGCAACAGGAGCAGTAAGCAGGCCAAAAGAGTGAAGACGCAACTCTCTCTTCCAAACCAAACATCAACCATCATTACAAAAGGGCTACCAAAAAAGAACAAGTGTATGCATCAAACTAAATAAAGATCCTACTACACCAAGTGTATGCATCTAACTAACTGGCTTAGTTAGACATTACTATTTATTAAGCTGTGGAGATTGGCTGACGGCTTAACCCAGATGGGTGCCTGACGGGGGAAACTCCAGCCAGCAGGTTGAAGTCTGATACTTGCGACCCTCTCTCCTACTTTGGGCTGCAGAGCGTGGCAACACATATCAGGGTATGCTGCATGCAGAGACACATGGTACGCTGTGTACACACAGTTTTGCCTGATGAACGAAACCGTGCTGCCATCATGATCCTTGCCGTCGGTTATCTCCTGGTTAATCGAATAATTCAGTCTGACAAACAGAGAGCGTGTACCAAGGCTATTTACCAATCTCCAGTCAAAAATTCCTGAAGGCCCAGAGAAGCTGGGATCCTGCTCAAAGACCTTGCAGTGACTGTGATTGTATTCCGCAAAAAAACACGTCCGGTATGTGCGAATGATCATCAATCGTTCGCCATCGTCTGATCGAGCCAGGAACCACCTGCAACTGCCATGCCGCTTTTATTTGAAAGGTCCTGGGATTAGGAAGGGTAGGGACACCAGGCGGCCTACAACATCATATCAAGTTGGAGTAAAATAACCCTAAAAAAAGTTGGAGACAAATAAAAAAGGGCTCTTGATGTAGTCAATCTTAAGAACAACATGTTATGAGCATGAATATTTTTTCAGTAAATGTTGACAGTAATATAAGCAAGCCATCATGATATCATAGGAAAGTAACATACTGCTGTAACAGCCGTTTGTAGCGATGAGTGGAGTAGGCCAGCAATACGTCCAGCCATAGAAGGAGTCGATAGCGTAAATGAAGCCCTTGTGTTCAATGGCATCAGAGAACCATGGAGGATGTATGATCCTGCGATGGACGTGCAGATTTATCCACTTACCGCAGTGACCTGTCAGATAGGCGAGACCGCGGTTGAAGAACGCAATTAGCCTGGAGTCTTTATAATTCACAGATCTTGTGGGCACTTGGCAGATTACAACCTTGAGCAAATCAAACTTGGTATCATGTTGGCTACTGTAAGATTCTGAGTATTCTAGCTGCGGTGCCAAAGCAGTACAGTGTTAATCGAAGGAAGGGGGATCAATCGCCGGGTGTAGACCTCCACGAGCATCCAGCTTCCGCGACCGTCGATGAGCACCATCCAAGACATGTTCATGCCGACCCAGTACATACCGTTAATGTAGTTGAGGGTGACGGGGATCGGATCACAGTCAATGGGGTTGATGCTCGCCACCCTACGATCATTATGCTGCGTGACACGCCGTTTCTGAAGATCAGGCGGCATCAGCAAGCAAGGAGCTAGCTTAAAAAGCTCCGGCCTAAGGGCTTTGAGTAAACGGTACAGCCCCGACGAGCACGTGGCGAGCGGCATGGTATTGAGATTGTCCACACGCGAAACAATGAGCTTGATTACCTCTGTGGGGAACGAATTCCAGCCACTCTTTCGGAGACGCTGCTCGGTTATGCCATTGTTAGTGCTTGGGTTTCGGACGAGGGGGAGGCGCCTTAGCGGGGATGGAAGAGCGGACAAAGATGGAGAAGCGAATATGTGCTACGGGAAGTGGACAGGTGATGATGACTACAACACGCTGCTTGACTTACGAGACACATACCAGCAGCGTAGGGTCATATCGAAGTCAGAGAACTTACTTGAGTGATCACAGTACTGGTACTCCATATAGTACCTACTACTATGCCCTAACTTGCTTGCTTGAGTAGAGTAGTAGTGGAGTAGGACTCTGCTCTACTACTAGCACCAGAGGAGTAGTATATTCTAATCTAAAATAGTTACAAACTTCAATGCCCGGCATGGAACGACTATGAACCGCCATCGGTGCTAACTCCAATCCCCAGTAAACGTTCGCTGGGAGACATGGCAGTTGCAAACGCCCGCGATGCAATTACAGTATGTGTGTAAGGGTGGAGGTTTTGTCAAATACTATGGCTTAAAAATAGGCCACCGTTGGATGGAAATCTGACGGTTATGTGGGATTCGCCAGGATTGAGCTCGTGCCGAACAATCGCCAGATATCATTACTAAAAAAAGGTTAAAACACCCAGGGCTATAACTTGCACCGGCTGACCACTAATAATGACACTAACATAGTTGTAAAATGGTCAAAGACCATGTCTACGTGGTGTTTGGAATTATATGCAAAAAATAGCAAGATGCCCATGCATTGCACGTCACACCATCATCACCAACTCGGTTTTTTCTCTACTCCTACTCCTATAAAACACTCAGTTGGTGATGATTGAGGCGAGGAGGCGTGTTCAGCCGGGCGTGCAGCGGACGGTGCAATACTATTCAATTTGTTATAAAAACAAAGAAAAGTAGTAGAGATAGAGATAAGAGTAGAGATAGAGACTTAGTCCTTCCACTATGTAGGCCAAAAGCGGTGCTAAATTTTCTTTTTGGGTATTTGGCACCGATGCCCTACATTGCCCAAGCGATGCCAAAAAAAATTTCTGGGCACCGGAGCACCATCTACTGCTTCGTGTGCTACTCCTACGCTCCATTCGGCGGCTGCAACATCCCCTACAGCCACACCCTCCTGCGCTCCATTCGGCGGGCGTTGTTGAAATTTGGGGAGCGCACTCTCGCGACTGCTAGCAGCCACGACTTCACCGACGACGAATTCTTCCCCGACCTCGGCAACCTGTTCCTCAATGACATGGGCGACAACCTCTGCGCCGACGGTACTGCTCCCGTTGCACCGTATGTGTTTTTGTCCTTCCTGTTCGAAATCGTTGTAGAATTCATGTTTCTACTCTGTATCCTACTAGATTCTATCTGTTCATCTACTATGCTAGTCCACATGATTAGTTTAATCTCTATTATAGCCGTTATGATTTAATTTGTGCTTATTCGGATTAAATCTCGTAGTAACTTGGTCATATATTCAACTGGCGCAATGTCCCCTAAAACCACTCCTGTTTCATGGACGGCCTGGTCGATGCCTCCAAGGAGCCCTTCGTCTACTGCTATGAGTGCCCGATGCCATTTTGGGGCTCGCCGGCGGACATCGTGCATCACCTCACGGATGCGTGCAGCGGTCACTACTGGCCCTTGGCGGAGAACATCAAGTACGAGATGTGCTACCCGTTCACCATGGTGGAGTCGCTGGAGGATGACCGCCGCCTGCTAGTCTCGGAGGAGGACGACAGCGTCTTCCTCTCTTGATTGTGGGCACCGGCGAGGCCCACGTAGGCCGCCGCCCCATATCTGTAGTGTGAGTCAGGGGCGACGCCGCTGACGCTGACACTGACACAAGGCCGATGTATGGGTGCGTGCTTACTATTACTACCCCTCCGAGGTACGTGGGCGGCGACACCGACTCCATCATGCTGACTAGGACTGTGTAGAGCTGGGACCTTCCCACCGATGTGGACATGGAAGACGCATGGTATGATTTACCCCCCAACGCGGTGCACGGGGACTCCAAGGAGGTTCACCTGGACATACGCATTATCAAGTTAAATGTTGATCATTAGTCTTCACTCAGTGTAATCCGCTGTCTAAGCATGTGGAGACTTCCATGCATGATCTTGCTCTATTGGAGTATCGCGCATGAATAAAAGTGTATCCATATATAGTTTAGTCTAGAATCTTCCTTGTATGAATTTTTACTACAGTACTGGTGAAAGACTTACTATGAACCATTTCTTACATCTCCTCTGCCCCTTCCAAGTCATCCTGATTTAATCCCTCTGTCTAGGTGTATAAAGGCATGGTTAATACTTAATAGTATAGCCAACTGTTGACTATAAGAAAGTGCCATGTCATCTGTAGCCAACATGTATAACAATTGATACTCAAAAACTAATTCTTAAAGATCATTTCTTGCAAAGCACAATAAGTATTATTTCTTCACAAGTTTTGGATGTAGGTTGAACAGTTGAATGCTTTTGTTTGCAAAAGATACCTTTTTATCTATTTCACCTGGATGTTTGTGAGCTCTAGAGATGACCCCCACATCCTTTGTCAAAATAAATAACTCCCCGATCATTGCATTTCACTCTTCCGCGCAATGCACGGGCACCTTACTACTATAGATTAGTTCGGCAAAAAATTGAACTAACATTATATATAGTACGATAAATACTGATGCATGTCACCTAAAATTATATCATTGAAAACTATGTTCAAATATGAATCCAACGATATAGTTTTTGTTGACATGCACTAACATTTTGTCAGTTAAATCTTGAGTCAAATTCAATGGGGGACTAATAAACCACGACCGATGTAGTACAAGTGTAGAGGGCGGTGCTGCATGGGAGTCTTACTCTCACCCCGCTCGTGGCGCGGCAGTAAAGCCGTCATATCACAAAACCCAACCACTGCTAGTAATAAGTGGCCTGGTAAAATAAACGGACAAGCAACCATCACATCCCTCCGTCTTTTTTGCATTTCATCTCTCTGCATTTACTTTCTCTGGTTCATCTCGCACACTCGATCCCTAGCTACTACTCCTAGTATCCATAGCTACTACTCCTAGGGCCAGTTCTTTTGGCGGCTTAAAAAATAAGCCGTCTCTTCCCCAGCTTTTCCCATAAGACTAGTCACAGTGTAGAGTAACATTAAGGCGCCTCACTCATTTATTTGGGATTCTAAACTACTACTAGTACCTCCGTCCTGGTGTATTCGTCACCATTGTAATTTGTGGTAAATTTTGACCAAAGATTTAACTGATAAAATGTTAGTGCATGTGACATGCACAAACATTTCATTAGTTAAATTTATAATCAAAATTTGACACAGATTACAATGGGGACCAATAAACCAGGACGAAGCTAGTAGTAATGGGATTACTACTAATCTAGGAGCCTAAACAAACTGGCCCCATGGTACTCCTACTAGTAGTACTAGTACTCAAGTTGAATTCCAATTGCACGGCACAACTTGTTAGGCAAAAAAATCGATATAGGGTGTAGGAAGCGGTTTGGGAATTTGCATGCCTTTCCGACCAGTCAGATACTCCGTACAAAGTATGACAGAGAAATAACCACAGAGAAGGAAGCTAAAGGTAAATAATCAAACGAACATTTTTGCATTGAATCGTTTCACAAGCTTGAGTAGTGCTGTTTTTTCTACTTTTACAAAAACCGCATCATAATGTTAAAACGTGCATTTGCACGTACATAAGTAATAGTAGTACTCCCTCCGTCTAGGTGTATAAAGCCTTCCCTCCTTCTTGGTCACAGTGCACAACCAAAGATGACTTATTCACCTGGACGGAGGGAGTAGCATAGTCTGCAAGCATATATAGAGAGAGACGTGTAGTGCGATAGTATATAGTAAAGTTTGTGCTATATGCACCTATTTACAAAATGCGTACGGATACACAAGGTTTCCAAACTTTCCCTCTTACATACTTAATTAAGGACGCTAATAATTCCTGAACGTTCGAGATTTATCATTTGCATCCCAAAACTAATGAGATCACCTTACAAAACTAAATTATAGTCCTACTAAAAGCCACGACGGTCGCATGAGTGCTTGTGGCACGCCACGAGTGCCCTGGTGCGCGGCCGTTTCCAGCGCGCTGACACAACGCTTGTTCCTCAGCCTCGCAACTCACGAGGTGATGATTGGCGGCTTGCCGGCAGGCGAGCGTGATCTCACCGGTGTGGTGATCCGGCGCCAATAGGTACTCCTCCTTGCTGGAAGTGTGCACCCGGTCCACGTACCGCCAAGCGTAGATGAGGCGCTTGGGCCCGACTACACTCAGGGCTTTGGCACGGGCGTCCTCCGCCACCCTCACGGCCCTTGCACGAGCCTTTTGCCAAAGAGCCAAATGCCTGACTCTCTCGGACGCGACATACACCTGCCAGGCAGCTTGCCCCGTGGCGCGGTTCTCTTCCTTGGCCTTATTTTCTGCCTCTATTTTGGCTTTCTCTGTCGGCGGCAAAGCCTCCCACATGGCGACATCCATTTCTTTCCAAAGCTCCTCAAGGCTGGGGGGGCTCGGCGGGCGGCGCGACATTCTCCTCGTAGCGGGGAGTCGATGCGAACTCCGATGCGCATGCTAGCGAGATTGGGAACACCGACGCGTCAACCCCGACGCGTCACGGCGAGGAGTGGAACACCAATGCGTCCTCCTCGACTAGTGGCGGCGGGGAACGGAACAGCGACGCGTGACCGTCTAGGCGGTGCAGCGAGGGGCGCCTAGGGCTTGGGAGGGGCGATTCCATGATGGTCGACGTGAGAGGGAGGGGGAGGAGATAGTGATGAACGTGAGCGTTCTTCCGAATGCCGTGGGAGGCACAATATTTATAGCAAGCAATGGCACACCTACGTAAGATATGGACTGAGCTGCACTAACTTAACTACAGGCCCAGTTGCGTCACTGACATGTGGGCCAGACCCCTGTTGGGCCCATATGTTAGTGACCCGATGCACCTGCAGTTAAGTAACTGAAGCAACGTCCTGGAAGATATGTTGCGTGATTAACGTAACTGCTACTCCCATCACATGCTCAGATTTCAAGGTGCATTAATTCATTGCATGCGAGGATTATGAGAAACTTGACCAATGCATGTACTTCATGCATGCATGCATGCATTGCAATTAATGCATTGGTAAACACAATTCTTTTAGAAAAACGAGCGAATTAATTGAGTGCTTTTATAAACCATGAAAATTATTCCACCACTCATCATCTACCTTGGTTGGTGAGATTTTTGAATTGAGCCCTATAAACCGGAAAGGAGGTAGTACGTGGGCATATTTGTTGGAGTAAATTATGGGGGAGGGAAGGGGTGGAAATATTGCTGGTCACAACGGATTGGACGAGCGCGGGGGGAGGAGAGTCATGCATGCAGATTTTTTCCACATGGGGTGGAGTGGTGGGACCGCTGTAGGGAGAAGGAGAGTCTGGCTGGCATATTGTTTCCACACATGGAGAGGAAAAGATTTGGAGACGAACGGGCTTCTTGCAGGTATGGGGAACGGTGCATAATAAGTCTCATCTTGCATGCCGGGCTAGGTATAGTCTCAACTCATTAAAAACATACACGCCCCACACATGTTCATATTTCAAGGTGCACTAAATTATTGCATGCGATGATTAGGGCTAGCCATAATGGTGGTATCTTAGCTGGTATCATGCACACGGGAATAGCAAACATGCTGATGTGGCAAAGAATTAAAGAAGAGAGGGGGGTTAGAGTAACTAGTGTTCATGCATGCATTGGTAAACACATTTTTTTGTGAAGAACGACAACATTAGTTGAGTACTTCTGCAGACTACAAAAACTATTCCACCTCCTCTATCTTGCTAAGAGTAGGTGAAATTTTTGAATCGAGCCCTTTAAACTAGAAGGGAGGTAGTATTACTGTAATAGCTCTTGTTGTGATGACAAGATAGGACATGGCACGCACCTGGATGGAGGAACCAGTCTGCATTGTGCATTTAAGTTTTGTCTGAAGTCAATGTACCTCTATTTTGACCAAACTTATAGAAAAATGTATCAACATTCACAATGTCAAATCAATATTTTTATACTCATTATAAAACATAGTTCTTATATTCATTATAATCAGTATTGTAGATATTGATATTTTTAGTATAAATTTGGTCAAACACTTTGCAAACGATTGATGGAAGTAAAAAGGACCAGAGGGAGTATCATGCATGAGGAGTAGGCAAAAAAATTGCTCATTTATAGCCGGTCGAAGTCTCAAAGGGTGCGACCGTGCGAGGGAGGCGAAGGTCGTGGGAGGCGTGACGGTTGATGGAATTAAGTGAAGTTACCCACGCGCCGGCATGGCATGCGATCAGGCAGAAGCTATACCGTCAGGCCTACGATATGGGTCTAGTAGACATGACATCTAGTGGGTCCCACATAGTTCTCGAGAACTCTTTGGGGGCTTGCAGCCGTTTATCCACCGGGCAAGCCAGCAACCCCACGCCGTTCGCACACCCTACTCATCCCCGTATTTTACTAGTACAGTACCTTACAATAGTTCGCTCCCAGTCGTCCCGTCCTTTAACATTACACCAGTTCAACTTCTCCTAACCCTCCTCCAAAATCCATGGCCTCCCAAATCTCCTTGGTCGCCGCTGAGTACCAGGTTAGATCCATCACCGGCGATGAGTTCATCGTCATCTACACACATGGATCCGCGAAGGTGAAAGCATGCCTTGCTCGCTTCCTACGCATGTTCAACAGTTCAACGGATGAGTTGGTCGCTGGGCTAGATGTTGAGTACACCACAGTCCTGCAAAGAGAGAAGATTCTAAAGGAGATAGAGAAGAAGAAGCCCACTGTGATCCAGGTTTGCGTACATAACGTGTGCTTGGTCTACCACATATACCATGCCGACGTTGAGTGGCAGGATTTTAAGAACTTCCTCAAGGACGAAAGAGTGAAATTCGTTGCTGTAGACTTTAGGAACGACAGGGATGTCCTGGGTCGGTGATACGTCTCCGCCGTATCTACTTTTCCAAACACTTTTGCCCTTGTTTTGGACTCTAACTTGCATGATTTGAATGGAACTAACCCGGACTGACGCTGTTTTAGTAGAATTGCCATGGTGTTATTTTTGTGCAGAAATAAAAGTTCTCGGAATGACCTGAAAATCAACGGAGATTATTTTTGGAATATATAAAAAATACTGGAAGAAGAATCCACGTCAGGGGGCCCACACCCTGTCCACGAGGGTGGGGGGCACGCCTACCCCCTGGGCGTGCCCCCTGCCTCGTGGGCCCCCTGACGCTCCACCGACCTCAACTCCAACTCCATATATTCGTGTTCGGGGAGAAAAAAATGAGAGAGAAGGATTCATCGCATTTTACGATATGGAGCCGCCGCCAAGCCCTAAACTCTCCCGGGAGGGCTGATCTGGAGTCCGTTCGGGGCTCCGGAGAGGGGAATCCATCCCCATCGTCATCATCAACCTTCCTCCATCACCAATTTCATGATGCTCACCGCCGTGTGTGAGTAATTCCAGCGTAGGCTTGCTGGACGGTGATGGGTTGGATGAGATTTATCATGTAACCGAGTTTGTTTTGTTAGGGTTTGATCCCTAGTATCCACTATGTTCTGAGATTGATGTTGCTATGACTTTGCTATGCTTAATGCTTGTCACTAGGGCCCGAGTGCTATGATTTCAGATTTGAACCTATTATGTTTTCATGAATATATGTGAGTTCTTGATCCTATCTTGCAAGTCTATAGTCACATATTATGTGTTATGATCCGTTAACCCCAAAGTGACAATAATCGGGACCATTACCGGTGATCACCATAGTTTGAGGAGTTCATGTATTCACTATGTGTTAATGCTTTGGTCCGGTACTCTATTAAAAGGAGGCCTTAATATCCCTTAGTTTCCAATAGGACCCTGCTGCCACGGGAGGGTAGGACAAAAGATGTCATGCAAGTTCTTTTCCATAAGCACGTATGACTATATTCGGAATACATGCCTACATTACATTGATGAACTGGAGCTAGTTCTGTGTCACCCTACGTTATAACTGTTGCATGATCGATCGCATCCGACATAATTCTCCATCACCGATCTAATGCCTATGATATTTTCATATATTGTTCTTCGCTTATTTACTTTTCCATTGCTACTGTTACAATCACTATAAAACCCCAAAATATTACTTTTGCTACCGTTACCATTATTATCATATTACTTTGCTACTAAATACCTTGCTGCAGTTATTAAGTTTCCAGGTGTGGTTGAATTAACAACTCAGCTTCTAATACTTGAGAATATTCTTTGGCTCCCCTTGTGTCAAATCAATAAATTTGGGTTTAATACTCTACCCTTGAAAACTGTTGCAATCCCCTATACTTGTGGGTTATCAAGACTATTTTCTGGCGCCGTTGTCGGGGAGCATAGCTCTATTCTTTGAGTCACTTGGGATTTATATCTGCTTATCACTATGAGGAACTTGAAAGATCAAAGAACCAAGATTTTTCCCTCAACTACGAAGGGAGGTAAGGAACTTCCATTTAGCTCTGTACTTGATTCACCTTTTGTTTTGAGTAAACTTGCGACACCTACACATGCTATTGATTCTGATAGGTCGCATGTTATTGATGATGTCACTTCTGCTTTGCATGATACTTATGATGAAACTACTTCTATGCTTGATACTACTGTGCCACTAGGTGAACTTTTTGATGAACAACTTGCTAGGGCTAGAGAGAATGAAATTATTGAAACTGATAATATTGATGAAAGTGATGATGGAGATTCTCCCTTTAGATATGAATTGCCTGTTGTTCCTGAGGGTTATGTTATGGATGAAGAAACTGCTAGAGACTTTATTTCTTGCAATGATAGATCTGATCTTAAGAAATTATTGGCTAAGCTTAAAGAAAAGTCTTTGAATGCTAGAATGAAATATGACCCTGCCTTTGCTACTTCACCTATCTTTATTACTGATAAGGATTATGATTTCTCTGTCGATCCTAAGTTAATTACTTTGGTTGAATCTGATCCTTTTTATGGCTATGAATCTGAAACTGTTGTGGCACATCTTACTAAATTAAATGATATAGCCACCCTGTTTACTCATGATGAGAAAACTTGCTATTACTTTATCCTTAAGTTGTTTTCGTTCTCATTAAAGGGTGATGCTAAGACATGGTTTAATTCTCTTGATCCTGGTTGTGTGCATAGTCCCCAGGATATGATTTATTACTTCTCTGCTAAATATTTCCCCGCTCATAAGAAACAAGCTGACTTAAGGGAAATATATAATTTTGTGGAAATTGAAGAAGAAAGTCTCCCACTAGCTTGGGGGAGGCTTCTCTGATTACTTAATGCTTTGCCTGATCATCCTCTCAATAAAAATGAAATACTTGATATCTTTTATAGTGGACTAACCCATGCTTCCAGAGATTACCTGGATAGTTGTGCTAGTTGTGTTTTCAGGGAAAGAACTGTTGATCAAGCTGAATTGCTATTGAATAATATGTTGACTAATGAAAATAATTGGACACTTCCTAAACCAACTCCTAAGCCAACTCCGAAGAAAAGGGGCATTCTATTTCTCAGTCCTAAAGATATGCAAGAGGCAAAGAAATCAATGAAAGAAAAAGGTACTAAAGATGAAGATGTTAAGAATTTACCACCTATTGAAGAAATACATGGTCTTGATAACCCGACATAGGTAGTAAAGGTAAATTCTCTCTATAGGTTTGATAAATGTGAAATTCCATTTACTAAGTTTGCTAGCCAATGCTTGGATGAGTTTGATGACATTATGGTTAAACAAGAAAACTTCAATGCTTACATTGGTAGACAATTAAAACACAATGCTGATATGCTTGAACACTTGAGTGATTATATGGCTAGTGTTAAAGGTGAACTTAAACTTATTAGTAAACATGCTTCTATGGTTACCACTCAAGTAGAACAAGTACTTAAGGCTCAGAATGATTTGCTCAATGAATTAAATAATAAGAAGAATGATAATGCTACTAGAGTTATGACTAGAGGTGGTAAAATGACTTCGGAACCTTTGTATCCTGATGGCCATCCTAAGAGAATTGAGCAAGATTGTCAGAGAACTAGTGTTGATGCACCTAGTCCTTCTAAGAGGAAGAAAAAATGATAGGACTTTGCATGCTTTTAGTGAACCTATTGTTGACACACCTGAGAATCCCAATGATATTTCTATTTATGATGCTGAAACACAATCTGGTAATGAACACGAACCTAGTGATAATGTTAATGATGATGTCCATGTTGATGCTCAACCTAGCAATAATAATGATGTAGAGATTGAACCTGCTATTGATCTTGATAACCCACAATCAAAGAATCAACGTTATGATAAGAGAGACTTTGTTGATAGGAAGCACATTCAAGAAAGAGAACCATGGGTTCAGAAACCCATGCCTTTTTCTCCTAAGCCATCCAAGAAAAAGGATGATGAGGATTTTGACGCTTTGCATAAATGATTAGACCTATCTTTTTGCGTATGCGTTTGACTGATATGCTTAAAATGAATCCTTATGCCAAGTACATGAAAGAAATTGTTACTAATAAAAGAAAGATACCGGAAGCTGAAATTTCCACCATGCTTGCTAATTACACTTTTAAGGGTGGAATACGAAAGAAACTTGGAGATCCAGGAGTACCAACTATACCATGCTCCATTAAAAGAAACTATGTTAAAACTGCTTTATGTGATCTTGGAGCCGGTGTTACTGTTATGCCTCTCTCTTTATGTCGTAGACTTGATTTGAATAAGTTGACACCTACTGAAATATCTTTGCAAATGGCTGACAAATCAACTGCTATACCTGTCGGTATTTGTGAGGACGTGCCTGTTGTGGTTACAAACGTTACTATTTTAACGGACTTTGTTATTCTTGATATTCCCAAGGATGATAGTATGTCTATTATCCTTGGAAGACCCTTTCTGAATACTGCAGGGGCTGTTATTGATTGCAACAAAGGCAATGTCACTTTTCATGTTAATGATAATGAGCATACGGTACACTTTTCGAGGAAACAACCTCAAGTCCATAGTATCAATTCTATTTGAAAAATTTCAACAATTACTATTGGAGGTTTTGAATTTTCTCTTCCTACTGTCAAGAAGAAATATGATATTCTTATTGTTGGGGATGTGCATATCCGTGTTGAGGTAACCTAGTGTTATTCGAAATTTCTCTAGTTTCATGTTATTCGAAATGAGTTTGTTAACAAGACCTGATCAACCTTGTTAGTGGATTCCTTTTGATGAGCATGAGATGGGTGAAGTTAGAAAACACAACTCTCTGTACCCTCTTTTTACTTTCTGTTATTTATATTAAGTAAAGCAAAAATAGTATTTTCTGTATGTTTTCTGAACTATCAATGCAATAAAAAAATACCCCAAAAATAAAAGTTCTCCAAATGCCCTGAAATTTAAATATGATTTTTCTAGAATATTTGAGAATATCTGGCACTGAAACACAGCAGGGGGAGCAGCCACATGCCCACGAGGGTGGAGGGCGCGCCCACCCCCTGGGCGCGCCCCTGCCTCGTGGACCCCACGTGGGTCCCCTCCACTTATTCCAGCCACCACACACTCCTTCTTCCTCCCAAAAAAATTAGTAGCCAGCTCAAACCCGAGTTCTTGCTCATCTTGATGCCATTTTCGATCTCCTTGCTCAAAGCTCCATTCACAAAACTGCTTTGGGGGATTGTTCTTTGGTATGTGACTCCTCCAATGGTCCAATTAATTTTTGTTCTAGTGCTTTATTCATTGCAAATTTTTGCTGCTTAGGTGACCCTGTTCTTGAGCTTGCATTTCAAATTTATATGGTCAAAAGTAGTTTTAATGCATGATATAGCCTCTAGGAACTTGTAGGAGTAGTTGCTATCAATTTTGTTGAGTTTGGCTCACTTTTATTTTAAGTTACTAAAAATTTCAGAAATTTTCAAAAAAAGATGAAGATATTTTTGAGGGGCTCATCGAGCCGAAGCTCGAAGGATAAGCAAAGTGAAGAGAACAACAAGCCCAAGTATAATATCCCTCGTACTGCGGAGGTTCGGCCATGTGAATGGCCTTGTGATGAGTTCTTGAAAGAGGCCGAGATTCATGAAGATTTTTATCATTTGGCTGAGAATGCAGGCCTCACCGCCTTCCTCCATGACCAGCGTGAACAGTATCTCTTACTCACCAATATCTTTGTGCAAAATTTTCATTTCCATGCTAGGAGATCACCACCTTCGGTGGAATTCTATTTATATGATGTGCATAAGGAGATGTCACTTTATGATTTTTGCCAGGTCTGTTTGATACCCTTTGAGGGCAGCATAGAGGAACCACATCGTAATGATGTGGAGGGATTTATTGATATGATTGCTGTAGGGGAAATGAGGAAAGTTTCCGATGCGAGAATCACTAGCATACATTTTCCTGTTCTACGTTACTTCGCAATATTTGCTAGTAGATGCTTAATTGGTCGCGGGAACTATGAGAACCTTAGTGCTCCTGATATTGCTATTTTGAGCCATGCCTTGTTTAATGATACTACTTTCAGCTTAGGCGCTATTGTTGCTAGGCGGTTAACTCTGAACCGTACAAAGGGCCCCGTCCTCGGAGGCATCTTTGCCTCGCGCCTTGCTGCACACTTTAACATACCTATCAGGCAATATGAGAAAGAGGAAAAGTTGCGGCCTCCTATTGCTCTAGGTTATAAGAGTATGGTAGCACATGAGTTTATTGTTAAGGATAGAAATAAGACACTCAAATATAAATTTATATTTAACAAAAAATATTCTGAGTTTATTACCTTGCCTGTGCCCTCTTTGTTTAACATATTTTCATGCATATACCTTGTTTCGCTGGAGGACATTCTTGCCTACCGGAACCAGATGTCAGCTACAGAGCCGGAGCCACCATCTGACCCTCACTGTCAGTCTGTTTACCAGTGGAATCCGGAGGAGATCGCCAGCCAGTGGCAATCTGAGGACCCTTCTCAGTACGACCCCAACTACAGTTTTGATCCATGGGCATAGACCAACTTAGGACAAAAGCCTAAGCTTGGGGGAGTATGTATCTCTCACCGACATTACATTCATGTTCACACACTCATGCCAGTTGTCGGTGCTCATACTTTTTCATTGTATTATCCATGCTAGTTTATTTCCCTTTTAAGCTTTCTTCTTGTGTGTTTGAAAAACCTTAAGAAAAACCAAAAAATTAGTTGTACCTTCTAGCTAGTTTACTTTCCATGCCTGTAGTAGTAGTAACTAAAAGAAAACCCAAAAAGATTTCTTGTTCTTCTTTTGCTTGTTGGGAGCTTTCCCATGTAAATAGTTTATTTCTGTTCTTTCCTTTGGGAGTCGAGAGGAGAAGACCATGATGAAAATGTTGAGTGGCTCTCATATGCATTATTGTTGATCTAACAAAGAGCCCATATTACCTTGTCTTCTCTATTGAATTGAATGCTTGCAGATTCCAGCTTAGTCCAATGCACGTGCACTATTATTATTATTATCCACACCGTTCGGTCGTGCAAGTGAAAGGCAATAATGATGATATATGGTGAACTGATTGAGATGAGAAAAGCCGGTATGAACTCGACCTCTCTTGTTTTTGTAAATATGATTAGTCCATTGTTCCTGATTCAGCCTATTATGAAAGTAACATGTTTGCAATGACAATTAGAGATTGTAGTTGCTTATGCCATGCTTAATTAGCTGGGAGTTTATAATGGTTTACCTTGCGTGCCAACATGCTATTAAAATGGTTGTGATGTGGTATGATAGGGTGGTATCCTCCTTTGAACGATTCGAGTGGCTTGACTTGGCACATGTTCACGCATGTAGTTGAAACAAAATCAACATAGCCTCTATGATATTTATGTTTATGGTGGATTATATCATACTCATACTTGCACTCAGTGTTGATTAATTTTAATGTATGTTCATGACTGTTGTCGCTCTCTAGTTGGTCGCTTCCTAATCTCTTTATAGCCTTCACTTGTACTAAGCGGGAATGCTGCTTGTGCATCCACTTCCATAAACCCCAAAGTTATTCCATATGAGTCCACCATATCTTCCTATAAGCGGTATCTACCTGCCGTTCCAAGTAAATTTGTATGTGCCAAACTCTAAACCTTCAAATAAACATTCTGTTTTGTATCCTCAAATAGCTCATGTATCAACTAGGGCTGTCTGTATCTTCCATGCTAGGAGGGTTATTCTCAAGAGGAGTGGACTCCGCTCCTCATTCACGAGAAAATGGCTGGTCACTGAGATGCCCAGTCCCATGCTCAAATCAAATCAAAATAATTGCAAAAAAAACTCCCCCAGGATTGTTGTTAGTTGGAGGCACCTGTTGTTTTGGGAAAGCCATGGATTGATGCTTGTTGGTGGTGGGGGAGTATAAACTTTACCATTCTGCTTGGGAACCGCCTATAATGTGTGTAGCATGGAAGATATCGAGATCTCTCGGTTGTTATGTTGACAATGGAAGTATACCACTCAAAATATTATTCATCTTTATTTCAAAATTGAGCTCTGGCACCTCTACAAATCCCTGCTTCCCTCTGCGAAGGGCCTATCCATTTACTTTTATGTTGAGTCATCATCCTCTTATTAAAAAGCACCAGTTGGAGAGCACCGCTGTCATTTGCATCCATTACTATTAGTTTACATTGAGTATGACTTGACTGGATCTCTTTTACCATGAATTACAATGTCTAGTCAGTCCTTGATCTTTAAAGGTGCTCTGCATTTATGTTTTGCGATCTCAGAAAGGGCTAGCGAGATACCATCTTGTTATATCATATTATGATTGTTTTGAGAAAGTGTTGTCATCCGAGATTTATTATTATTGCTCGCTAGTTGATTATGTCATTGATATGGGAAAACATGAGACCTAAATGTTATTGTGAATATGGTTAGTTCATAATCTTTGCTGAAAACTTTAATGCTGGCTTTACACATTTACAACAACAAGAGCAAACCGAGTTTGTAAAAGTTTTTCTTTATCACTTTCAGTTTATCGACTGAATTGCTTGAGGACAAGCAAAGGTTTAAGCTTGGGGGAGTTGATACGTCTCCGTCGTATCTACTTTTCCAAACACTTTTGCCCTTGTTTTGGACTCTAACTTGCATGATTTGAATGGAACTAACCCGGACTGACGTAGTTTTCATCAGAATTGTCATGGTGTTATTTTTGTGCAGAAATAAAAGTTCTTGGAATGACCTAAAAATCAATGGAGATTATTTTTGGAATATATAAAAAATACTAGAAGAAGAATCCACATTAGGGGCCCACACCCTGTCCATGAGGGTGGGGGCACGCCTACCCCCTGGGCGCGCCTCCCTTCCTCATGCCCCCCTGACGCTCCACCGACCTCAACTCCAACTCCATATATTTGTGTTCAGGGAGAAAAAAATGAGAGAGAAGGATTCATCGCGTTTTACGATACAGAGCCGCCGCCAAGCCCTAAACTCTCTCGGGAGGGCTGATCTGGAGTCCGTTCGGGGCTTCGGAGAGGGGAATCCGTCACCATCGTCATCATCAACCTTCCTCCATCACCAATTTCATGATGCTCACCGCCGTGTGTGAGTAATTCCATCATAGGCTTGCTGGACGGTGATGGGTTGGATGAGATTTATCATGTAATCGAGTTAGTTTTGTTAGGGTTTGATCCCTAGTATCCACTATGTTCTGAGATTGATGTTGCTATGACTTTGCTATGCTTAATGCTTGTCACTAGGGCCCGAGTGCCATGATTTCATATCTAAACCTATTATGTTTTCATGAATATATGTGAGCTCTTGATCCTATCTTGCAAGTCTATAGTCACCTATTATGTGTTATGATCCGTTAACCCCAAAGTGACAATAATCGCGACCATTACCGGTGATGACCGTAGTTTGACGAGTTCATGTATTCACTATGTGTTAATGCTTTGGTCCGGTACTCTATTAAAAGGAGGCCTTAATATCCCTTAGTTTCCAATAGGACCCTGCTGCCACGGGAGGGTAGGACAAAAGATTTCATGCAAGTTCTTTTCCATAAGAACGTATGACTATATTCGGAATACATGCCTACATCACATTGATGAACTGGAGCTAGTTCTGTGTCACCCTATGTTATAACTGTTGCATGATCGATCGCATCCGACATAATTCGCCATCACCGATCCAATGCCTAGAAGCTTTTCATATATTGTTCTTCGCTTATTTACTGTTCCGTTGCTACTGTTACAATCACTATAAAACCCAAAAATATTACTTTTGCTAACATTACCAGTATTATCATATTACATTGCTACTAAATAACTTGCTGCAGATATTAAGTTTCCAGGTGTGGTTGAATTGACAACTCAGCTGCTAATACTTGAGAATATTCTTTTGCTCCCCTTGTGTTGAATCAATAAATTTGGGTTGAATACTCTACCCTCAAAAACTGTTGCGATCCCCTATACTTGTGGGTTATCATTCGGATAGGCCTCGTTGTAGGCCAACCCTTCGATCTCCAGAAGGCAAGCCTGGTGTCCTCCTCTCAGCCTTCAATGCTGACCCTGCCAGCAGCCATGATTGATCCTTCATACACTAAACTGAAGAAACCTCACCACGAGTTTCATCATGCATGGAGTCGAAGACATTAGATGAAGATCACATCCTGTATGCAGCAATGTATGCCTACCTTTGTTTAAATATCTACGAGGATTGGATGAAGAAGCAGAGCCCAGTGTCTGGTTCAAGCAAAGAAGCGTCGATGAAGAGTAAGAGGAAGAGGGACGAGGACGAAGTCAAGGACATGGACTCGGACTCCGAGTAGGTGGCAGTGCCATCGCTCATGCTGGTTCTGCTGCAGTGTCAAGCGGACTAGTTGCTTAGTTTATTTTCAAGGGTGTGTTGTGCTGAGGCCCCAACAGAACTATGTTTATGTTCTTTCTCGTTATTTGAACTCTTTAGTACGTACAGTAGTACTAGTACTATGTCTTACTACTGTTCTTCTTGTAGTTGGTACTACTGCTCGTATCTTCATGTTCCTACTATACATAATACGTTCATACTAGTAGTATAATTTGGGTCAGTCGATTTGTGAAAGAAGTTTGACGGAGCGAATGAAGAAGACGATAGAGAAGCTACCCCAGTATCTATATTAGGGTGGCAAGGTGCCCATGATCTATCATATGTTGTACGCCCCAAGACCGTTGCGCCAGGTGTCTCCCAGTTATTCACCATTGTTGCCGTGTCTTTGGCTTGCGTGTTGCATCTTGCCATGTCATCATACAGATTGCATCATCATGTTTTCAAAACTTGCATCCGTCCGGGTTCCCCAGTTCCGTCCGTTGTCCGTTCTGAGTCCAACCACACTCGCACGCGCCCGCGTCATGTCCGAAATATTATTTCATAAGTGGCCGAAAAATGTTCTCGGAATGGGATTAAAGTTGGTGTGTGGTGTTGTTATGTTGTCAGTAGGCCGCCTGTCAAATTTCATCGCGTTCAGAGTCCGTTTGATGCCCCAATGAATAACTATAGCGGCACCGCTGCCGGTCTAATGTTGGACGTTTTCGGTCTTCGAAAACTGCTGCCGGGCCCTCACTATCTCTTCTCTCCTCTCAGCCTGGCCACAACACACCTAGTCCATCCACCTACCCCTCTTCGCGTCCGGAGTCGTCCGATGCGATCGCACGGTCCGAAAACCCTCTCTGCGTAGTGCATCGAACCCCTCGCGCACGCCCGGAAGTTGTCCCGAACCTGACCCGGGGAGTCGTCACCGTTGGGTACGGAACATCCCCAAACATCTACAAAATATCATCGTTTTATTTATTGGACTCTTTAGCATATTTATTCTCGTCCGTCGAATTTCGATCCGATGATCCAGATCCCTCTCTTTTCACCTACATGCTATATATAGCCCCTAACCCTAAATTCTAGGGACCTTGTCCCATCCATCCCATCCCTCCGCCGTCGCCTCTCCACCAAATCCCCCTCGAGATCCTCTTCGCACCAACCAGCAACCACCGAAACTTCCAAATCCATCAATCCCTGCCTCGCCTCAAATTCCAGCCACATCCCCGCTCGATCTCGTCGGGATCGAGGCCACCAGCACGCCCGCTGCGGCGACCAGGCCAGCTTCGTTGCCTCGTTCCTTCCTTTTTCTCCCGTGATTTTGCCTCGTCTCATTTCTCTGTCTCTCTCACCCTGTTCAAGCAGGAAGCAGCCAACGCCATGGACGTCGTGTCCTCGAGTAGCAGCAGTCCCGAGTGTCGCCCGACCCCGCCTCCACCTCGTTCCCACCGGAGCAAGCCCCACCACACCCACCTACGTCAGCCGCCAGAGCGTCATCCGCCCCGGCGAAGCTCAACCTCCTTCGGAGCCATGGCGCCTCCCTGCCGTCCCTGACCTCTTCTGCTGCATCTAGCGTCCCACCCCGTCTTCCTCCCGCGCCTCACGCCAAAGCCTGCTTCCACCCGCGCAGCTGCGGCATCCTCTGCCTCGGCCCCTCGCCGAGCTCCTCGAGTCTCGCTCCTGCCTCAAGTTCCCCGCCACCGGAGTCCTCAGCGCCACCGCGACTGCCGCTTGCGTCTTCCCAGCGAACCTCGCCGACCCATTAGCTTCCTCTGTTTCCTGCGATAGGATGCGCAGCCTTCGTTGACCTCCAGCGAGCGCCAAGTCTGCGGCGTCGTCGGTCTCCAGGTCGAGCGCCTCGCCTCGCGTTGACCGCGCCTCCAGGTCGCCACCCTCCTCACCGGAGTCCCTCAAGCTGCTGCCAGTCCCGCTGCTGCGGCCTCCTACATCGCCGGCGTCCTCTGCATCGAAGCAGATGCAGAGGAGGACGAGTGTCTCGACCCCCTGTTTCGCTAGCGCATTGACCGCGCCCTGCTTCTTGAGTCGCCAGGGCCCAGCGCCCCTCCTGCAGCCTCCCTCCCGATCTGGGCCAGGCCCACTGGGTGAGAACCCCCCTGTGCACTTTGGGCCAGCCAGATTCGGCCCAGATTCTTTTTTAGGCTCTGGTGATTTTGTCTTTTTTCCCAGAGGCTGCCAGTTTTACAGAAAAGCCCCTGGAGTTCATGCATATAATAACTCATTAACCGTGCATCGGATTAAAACAAATTTTATATGTAAAATGTCTAGAATTTTGTCTAGTTTAATAATATCAAACTTTTATCTATGTTTAAAATGTTTAAAATGCTGTTTGTAATTTTGTCCATATGCCATGCTAAAATGCTTTAATTCATAACTTAATAACCGTAGCTCCAAACCTAACAAACTTTATATGTAAATGGGTTAGAAAAATGCCTAGTTTAACATGGTGACCTTACTTTGCATGTTCAACAACTCTAAATTTATGTTTAGGGCAGAACAGTACCAAATCTAATATATGCACATGAGGAGTTTCCGGACTTGTTGTTTTGTTGTTCTGGCCACATTTAAACTTGCCTAGATAGGTAGTTTTCTTTTGCTTCACCTCTTGCCATGTTAATCAACATTTAATATTGTTGGGTACATAAACGAGATCGAACTAAATAACTTGAATGTGGTGTTTCATCAATATGCAACGGAGCTGCATGTTGAGCTCCACTTAATTTGCAGGATTGTTTGTGCATTTTTCCATGCCATGCCTCGTTAAACTGGACATGCATCATACTTGGTTGTGCGTCATGCCAATTTTATGTGGTGGTTGTTTACTATGTTTGTTTGCTTCTTTCTGGGTTACTTCTCGCGTTAGCTTCGGTTTCGTTCCAGAGTTGTGAGGATCCGTTCATCTACGTCCGTTTGTCTTCTTCATGGACTCGTTCTTCTTCCTTGCGGGATCTTAGGCAAGATGACCATACCATCGAAATCACTTCTATCTTTGCTTGCTAGTTGCTCGCTCTATTGCTATGCCGCGATACCTACCACTTGCTTTATCATGCCTCCCATATTGCCATGTCAAGCCTCTAACCCACCTTTCCTAGCAAACCGTTGTTTGGCTATGTTACCGCTTGCTCAGCCCCTCTTATAGCGTTGCTAGTTGCAGGTTAAGATGAAGTTTGTTCCATGTTTGGAACATGGATTTTGTTGGGATATCACTATATCTCTTATTTAATTAATGCATCTATATACTTGGTAAAGGGTGGAAGGCTCGGCCTTATGCCTGGTGTTTTGTTCCACTCTTGCTGCCCTAGTTTCCGTCATACTGGTGTTATGTTCCTTGATTTTTGCGTTCCTTACACGGTTGGGTGTTATGGGGACCCCTTGACAGTTAGCTTTGAATTAAACTCCTCCAGAAAGGCCCAACCTTGGTTTTACCATTTGCCTCACCACCACCTATTTTTTTCCCTTGGGAGTCGCTCTCTCGAGGGTCATCTTTATTTTAAGCCCCCCGGGCCAGTGCTTGTCTAAGTGTTGGTCCGAACTAGAGTCCTTTGCAGCGCCACCTCAAGGAAACTTGAGGGTTGGTTTTAGTTGTACGGAGCGCTCATCCGGTGTTTCCCTGAGAACGAGATATGTGCAGCTCCTATCGGGATGTCGGCGCATCGGGCTGTCTTGCTGGTCTTGTTTTACCATTGTCGAAATGTCTTGTAACCGGGATTCCGAGTCTGATCGGGTCTTCCTGGGAGATGGAATATCCTTCGTTGACCGTGAGAGCTTGTGATGGGCTAAGTTGGGACACCCCTGCAGGGTTTTGAACTTTCGAAAGCCATGCCCGCGGTTATGGGCAGATGGGAATTTGTTAATGTCCGGTTGTAGAGAACTTGAAACTTAACTTAATTAAAATGCATCAACCGCGTGTGTAGCCATGATGGTCTCTTTCCGGTGTAGTCCGGGAAGTGAACACGGCGTTGGAGTTTTGCTTGAACGTAAGTAGTTTCAGGATCACTTCTAGTTCACGACCGTGCTTTGCTTCTCTTCTTGCTCTCATTTGCGTAAGTTAGCCACCATATATGCTAGTGCTTGCTGCAGCTCCACCTCACTACCTTTTCCTACCAATAAGCTTAAATAGTCTTGATCTCGCAGGTGTGAGATTGCTGACTCCTCGTGGCTCACAGATACTTCCAAAACAGTTGCAGGTGCCGATGATACCAGTGCAGGTGACACAACCTAGCTCAAGTGGGAGCTCGATGAAGTTTGTGTTCATTGTGTTGTTTCGTTTCCAGTTGATCAGTAGTGGAGCCTAGTCGGGACGATCGGGGATCTATGCATTAGGGGTTGTCTTTCTTTAGTTGGTTCCGTAGTCGGACCTTAATTGTATTCTGGATGATGTAATGCTATATCCATGTATTGTGTGAAGTGGCAATTGTAAGCCAACTCTTTACCCCTTTCTTATTCAGTACATGGGATGTGTAAAGATTACCCCTATTGCGACATGCCTACTATGCTGTTATGCCTCTAAGTCATGCTCCGACACGTGGGAGATATAGCTGCATCGTGGGTGTTACAATATGAGTGTTGGGTGTGGAATGCAGTTCGCCAGAAAAAAATGGATCATGCCCAGGGTTAAACAGATGGCGGGGGTGGGGGGAGCTTGGCGGTGGTAGGAGGTTCAGGGGAGGGCGCAGCAGCGGCGGCAGGCGGTTAGGCGTGTGGCGGGCTGAGAAGATGAACCGTGCATCAATTTCAGAGGTTGAAGAAGCCCTTCTAGCCATCCATGTTGCATCAAATGGCTCACAAGAGTTGACTGACCCAAATTTCTCCTTCAAATTGCAGGATCCACGTGGTATTCAAGGTCTCGAAGGTAGATTCCGCGTCCGCACCCAGTTTGCGGTCTCGACGCGCGCATGAACAGCTTTCGCCGTGACAGCCACCATGCGCGCCTCCTCTGCGCGGGCGGAGACGACAATGACACGCTAGTTCCTCCTCGCCGGCGTGCTGGAGCACGCGCTCGTCCTCCTCTTCGTACGCTGTGTGCATAGACGCGGCTCCACCAGCTGCTCGCGTTCTTGGCAGTGCGGCGGCATCGCGAGGAGGGACTATAGACGACGTGAGCGGGTGAGCCTTCGGCTTCATGGCACAGGGATGGCAGCGACATGGCGGTGATGGGCAAGAAATTGTTGGTCAGAGCAGGCGGGCGCCGGCATGCGCAACGGCGGCGGCATATTGATGAGTGCGCGTATGGAAGCTTAGTTTAGTTTTATATAGGGTTGGTCAGACTTAAAAGAAAACCATACTAGTACACGTAAACATTAGACTTAGGCAGAGCTTTTATTAGTTACCACAGCCACAATACGGAATCCTGTGCAAGCATGTGAACTGCAGGCATGCGGTCGATCAAACGGTGCGTCACCGTGTCGCGCTCGAAGGACATCCACCGAACCTTTTTGTGTGTGTGAAAACAATCCCCGAATATTACTCAACTTTTTTTCCCGGAAAAGTTCTTGACGCTACAATATTTCCATATATTTGAATTTATCTCCAGTTCATGTTTATTTGGATTTGGATGTTTTAGGTGCACCCTAGTTTTTTTAATACTGATTTTGTGTGTGTGACTGAGAGAGAACGTGTGTATGTGTCCATATGTGTGTTGTGGCGGAAGAGCAATGTGGAGACGGTGTGCGTGTGATAGAGACATAGAGAGGTGTGAATGTGCAAAGGATCATGCATGAATGAGACATAGACAGATGCCGATACGTTGTGTATACATGAGAGAATGGTCTTCTATTTTACTTGTGTGTGTGTGTGTGAGAGAGAGAGGAGCATCTGTAACACAACAACCATCTCTCTTGATTTGTCTGTCCCTCACACAATCGCATGTAACACATGCATCAATGCGTACATTTTGACACCCTCACCCGGCCCCTGCCCACCTCAAGGCTCGCACATCGCTCTCTATCTCGCACGCACAATCTCTTCGTGAATACCCTGTCTAGTATGTAGCTTTCTTTCCATCACATACACACACATTTCTCTCCTTAGGTTTGTTTTCTCTCAATATCTGACACGCACACACACACACACGCAACACACAACACACACACCCCTCCCCCGAGCACACAATCCATCCCCATCCAAGGTTATATGGCGACCACTCTCGCTTGTGCTTCTCTGCACCCCAGCATGCACAACACCTCAATCTTCAAAGAGGGCATCGATGAGATCGAAGACGGCGACCACACTGTGCTAGAGAATGCGGGGCCATTTGGAAGCAGGATGATGTGACGACAGCTGACTGACTCCTCCCCCACCCTCTCTCTTGCACAAAATTACCAATCCCTCTCTCCCCCGCACAAATTTATCAATCCCTCAACCCACGAGATCCTTCCCCTCTCGTCCATGTTTTTCCAGCTCTCTCATCAAACCTGTTGTCTCTTCTCCTTCCACATGTACATAATCTGGATGCACACGCATCTCATGTATATTACATGTCTCCATCTTTCTCACAGACCTAACTTCTTCCTCTCTCTTCCACTCTCTATCTCTCTCTATTTCGTTAGGTTTGTCTCCCACTCTCTCGTCCACATATATACAATCTTTCCCGCCCTATCTGCTCCATCTTCACAAACTCTCTCTGCACGTTTCATTCACACATTGGGATATGTTCAAAATATTGCTTTTATAATGGCTGATGTAGAGTTATTGTTTGTTTTGTTGCATCCTACAAAGTAATAACTATGAAATGCATTTTGATTGTCATTTGACTGGGATTATGTGAGTTTGAGCATGTTGTGAAGTACTATAGACCTCGTATACATCTTGGAATTCGACAATGATTGTAACTATTGAATTGTATAGACCATTACATTCGAAGTAAGTTGCCTAATATATTTATTTCAAAATTAAAACAAATGATTAATTCACTACATACTAAGAAAACAAATGTGTACACCCTCCGTTTTTATTTAAGTCCGCGTATTAGCATTGGTCAAAGTCAAGTTTTGTAAACTCTCAGA
The DNA here is from genome assembly GCF_003073215.2 of Triticum urartu. NCBI lineage: Eukaryota > Viridiplantae > Streptophyta > Magnoliopsida > Poales > Poaceae > Triticum > Triticum urartu. The sequence goes on along the minus strand of NC_053024.1, from coordinate 71,602,465 downwards.
AAGTTTATAACAAAAAATATTAACATATACAATAACAAATAAATACCATTAGATTCATTATTGAATGTACTTTCACATCATACATATCTGTTATGGTAAATGTTTATATTTTTCTATAAACTTGGTCAAACTTTAGGAAGTTTGACTGTGGTCAAACCTAATATGCAGAGTTTACTAGTACTACTCGCTAGTTGCTTAGCCGAATCACCCAACACGCCACACGGGGAGTTCAGTGTCACGAAATTTTGAAGCCGGCGGGAAAATCTCCCGTGACCCTGATTCGAGCTGTGGGAAGTTACCATCATAGCCTTTGAAACAAGCCTACGGATGACGGTTGGTAGGGGGCTGTTTTCGTAACTTCAGGTTCACCCTACCCAGCCAACCCCACCCGGCACCCAGAGTAGTACACCTGAATACTCCCCATTTTCTATCCCCACCACAAAATAGACTTCTCCACGGCACCGCAGCCTTCGTGCTCCTCCCCTTCTACATCGACGCACTCGTCCACCGCAGCGCATATGCCTCATCAACGACCTCATACGCCGCACTGGAGCTGGTCCACTGTCGTCGTCATACACGGAGCCTCTTCCCCGGCACCGTCTTCCACCGTCTCGGATCTGCTTCCCGGAAGCCAACACCAAGTGCAGAAGCACCACCGTCGTGGACAATGAACTGACTCTCGTTGCCGACCATGACTCACAGAGGCTGCTGTCAGTGTCAAAACCGGCGGATCTCAGGTAGGGGGTCCCGAACTGTGCGTCTAAGGTTGATGGTAACAGGAGACATGGGACACAAAGTTTTACCCAGGTTCGGGCCCTCTTGATGGAGGTAACACCCTACGTCCTGCTTGATTGATATTGATGGGTATGAGTATTACAAGAGTTGATCTACCACGAGATCGTAATGGCTAAACCCTAGAAGTCTAGCCTGTATGACTACAGTATTCAATATACTCTATCCGGACTAAGTCCTCCAGTTTATATAGACACACGGGGATCTAGGGTTACATAGAGTCGGTTACATAATATGGAATCTTCATAGTTGTTCGCCAAGCTTGCCTTCCACGCCAAGGAGAGTTCCATCCGAAAACGAGTACAATCTTCAGTCTTCATATCTTCACAACCCATCAGTCCGGCCCATAGATAATAGACCGGGCGCCCGAGGACCCCTTAGTCCAGGACTCCCTCAGTAGCCCTTGAACCTGGCTTCAATGACAAGGTATCCGGTGCGTAGTGCTGTCTTCGGCATTGCAAGGCGGGTTCCTCCTTCCGAACTCCAAAAAATAGTCTTCGGATGAAACAAATGTGTCCGGACCTGTAAAACATACCGCAGAGAGAATATAATAACACACAAGTCCCATCTACTGACAACTTTAGAAATTTTACGCCACGCCTGTCCGGTTATAATTTCCAACTGTTTTTGCCCCATGTTTAGAGACGCGGTTGTCATTGGCACGTCTTGTCAAAGCAGAGATCGTGTCCCCTTATCACGGGATTCTCATCAATACAGGTGTGGGTAACCCAACCGTGCCGTTTTACACAGCCTTGGGAGCAGGAGAATTTTAAGGGGAATGGGGGGGGGGGGCGTTCGATATTCACCGCCCTTATAAGGAGATAAGATTCCCCTTTCTTCCCCCACGCTTTTCCTCCAGCCTCTCCGCCCTTGAGCTCTAGCACCCAGGTTTCCATTCCCCTAGTCTCGAGAAAGCACTCAACCATGTCCAGATCCGGAGGTCAAGGCAAGTGGATGGCCTCCTCCGTTAAGGAGGAGAACGTCGCCGAGCTTCGGGCGGCCGGGTACCTGGCGAAAGAAATCGCCCACCGTCTTCCAGCCCGGGGACAGATCATCCCCACACAACGAGAGGGTAGTGTTCATCCCTCACTTCCTCCGTGGGCTAGAGTTTCCACTCCACCCCTTTATCCGTGGGATTATGTTCTACTACGGGATATATTTCCACGATCTATCCCCGAACTCCTTCCTCAATATCTCGGCGTTCATCGTCGTGTGTGAGGCTTTCCTCCGCATCCACCCCCACTTCGGGTTATGGCTCAAAACCTTCAACGTGAAGCCCAAGGTGGTGGACGGACAGCACGCAGAGTGCGGGGGCGCAATGGTGAGCAAGCTCACCAATGTTTCTTGGCCAAAAGGCACATTTGTGGAATCTGTCAAGGAATGGCAGAAGCTATGGTTCTACATCACCGAACCCCGTGACGCCACCTGGGCCGCAGCTGCCGAATTTAACTTTGGCGCTCCCGTGCGGCTCACCTCTTGGGTCGAGAAGGGCCCAAACTGGTGTTCGTCGGACGAGCTGATTGCGCTACAAACGCGCATCCAAAGCATGATCGATAGGGATATCAAGCTCGTCGACATAATCCTAGTGATGCTGGTGCCCCGAATCCTCCCCTGCCAGAGCCGAAGCCGTCCTCTATGGGACTTCAGCCCGAAGAAACACCATACCTTGGTGAGGCTCTTCAGAACAACTCATGAAGATGCCTGGAAGTTGCTTTTCAAGGGCAACGAGATACCGCCGACCACCGATTCGGATTGTGGCCACGACATAAATAACCTCCCCAACGAGGTATGTCATTTTCAACGCATCCCTTACTTGCTTGCTTCAAGGGTGATATCTAATGCTTTCATTTCAGTACTGGTTGAAGCAAGCGAAGAAGATTCGGTGTCCGGCTCCCCTGCCCGAGGAGCCAGTCACTCCGCATTTAGCGAAGATGCTGGAGCCGGCGCCTTACAAGGCACCAGAGAAGAAGGCCATAGGAAAGGCCAAGGGGGTCCGAAGTGGCCCCCGCCGCAAGGGCACTTCGGACGCGGCGTCCGAAGACAAGGCCCATTCCCCGCCACCGAAGACGACGCAGATGAGGAGGAGGAGTAGGAGAGCGACTCTCCCCCCGATGGGGGAGGAAGAAGAAGGCGGCCTCCACAACTCTGGAGGCGAAGGCACCCAAAAAGGGGAAGGTCTCCCTAGCAGGTTACTCCGCATGGGACGTTGATGACAGTCCAGAATGACGCCCCCGCACTAAGCCTCGGGCCACATCATAATTACTATTACCTTTTCGACCCATAAAGTTTCTCCTCATTGTATTGAAACGATTGGCAAATGTTATTGTAATCCGTCCCACAATAGCTCCCAGCGATCTTCGTCAGGAGGCTCGCTGGATTTGAAGGCGATGGCCAGCGACTCCCTGTCGGAGGCACACTCCCCCAAGACCAAGGAGGATGTGGAGGTGCTATCCAAAAGGACTGTCTCCGGCAGGGGAGAGGCCCAGGAAGCACCCGAAGGCGAAACCTTCGTCGCCGGACACCAAGGGGACTCAATCCCCAATGAGACTGGCGGTGAGTGCCGTACACAGTTCGGCCCTCTACCGGACTCAATTCCGGAGACCGAGGCGGCTCCGGAATCCAGCACGCAACCTCCTTCGAAAGAAGGGGGATGCCTGTTGTGCCGGTGGGCCCTGTCCAACCAGGGGCACCGGATAACCTGCTGGAGGCGCTACAAGGCGCTTCCATTATGGATGAGCACCGTGCCTTTATGGGCATGGTGATTGAAAAGGTTCAGTCGGCCAAGAGCGGATAAACCGAAGCCTGCAACAGCTTGTTGACAGGTTTTGAGGTAAGAGACGCCGAACAAGGAGAAAATCCTAGTGTACACCAGTAGCCCCTCAGACACTGTCCGGTGTTCAGAAAGAAAAAGCTGGACAGAGGATCAATCTCGTTTTAACAGGAAACTAACTTAATTTTTCTGAAATGCAGGCGCCATTGCTAGCCGTGGCCTCGCATACTGCCGAAGTTTCTGGACTGAAGCAGAAACTGGCGGATGCCGAGGAGGAGCTGGGCCAAGCGAAGAAGTAGCTCCAGGAGAAACAAGGTAAGCAATAACCTGTTATATATTTGAAAAGAAGAAAATTGTATGCGATGAACAAAATGCCATGATTTGTGTTGACACACGAACACGTCACGTGTACCCTCGACGCCGGGGGTGATGCACTGCAGCTCACGTCGAAGGAGACCCGACCGACAGCGCGATACGCAAGACAGTCGGCGGGCGCTTTTGCAGACCCGAAACCCTGCGGACCCGGGAGGGACCCCGTCAGGGATTGCGGCGGCTATGGGCTGCCCTAGGTCGATTCGCTCGCCCCTAGAGCCTCGGGATTCGCAGCTCTCAAACACGAAGAACATCGAAGAATGAGAGAGAAAAACGGTGGAGAGATAAAACGTAGATAAAAAAGTAGTATATTGATTTGTTCGATTGTGTGTTGTTCAATCGGCCATCACCCCCAACATATATAAGAGGCGGCTGGACTTCTCGTACAAGCAAAGGATTCATCTAGGCTTTCCTTACAAGAAAATTACATCAATTCACGACCTAGAGTCCTAGTTCTGGTCCCACTTGGATTCAGCCCAAATCTGATCCAATCTTCTGTCTTGCTCCTTGCGCGGGCCGTGGAATCTGCATATGACTTCCGATGGAGACGGTTCAAATATCAATTTTGTACGCTTCGATGAGGCCAACAATCCGTATGTTGATCACTTTTCCAAATAAGGCCATCTTGAATACTCCATGGGGTCATCTTTAATTTCGAGTCGGACTCGGTCATGTAGCTGACTGGATCATCCGACTCTTGTAGCGTCTCTGCAGGTCGTATACTACGTCAGATGATGATGACTCCAAAATCAAAGTTTACCATTTCGACGTTACGAATAACTTTCATTTTGAACACTTCTTCATCCGAGTCCATCTAGATAATCATTTGAGCCCATCTTCAGCTTCTAGTCGGATTGGCCTTGACAGTTTCCACCCAGCAAGCTCTTTCCCGGCAAGCTTTTCAGCCCCGGCAAGGTCTTCGCCCGGCAAGCTTTTCCCCTCGGTAAGCTTTCCTCCCCGGCAAGGTTTCACTCCGGCAAGCTTCTCCGCCGGCAAGCTTTCCACGCCGGCAAGCTTCTCCGCCGGCAAGCTTTCACGCCGGCAAGCCCTCACATCGGCAAGGTTTTACCCCGGCAAGGTTTCATTCAGCCAGCAAAGGCCGAATACTTTCTCACTCAGGGCCGGCCCGCGAAGTGTTGCCTCTAACTTTTGCATACGAACCCGAATTCGTGACCATGCCAAAATCTGGTGTCAACACATGCCCCCCTGTTTTTCGGCAAAGCTTGTGTGCCGAAAAATAACTTGTATTGTGTTTGTTCTAAGGACGATGTCAACACTCCATCGGCCATTTATGTTCCTTAGGACGATAATCAGGTATCGGCCATGTTTGTGCTAAGGGCAATAATCATATACCGGCCATTGCCCACTTAGGCTTCTTGCCACACACTTGGGTGGTATTTCTTCAAGTACTTGCCATTGAGAGCTCGAGGTAACAGTGCCCCTTGTACGGATTCCACCAAATAAGAGTTTCCGGGAACTATTCTTGCAATTCTAAAAGGACCTTCCCAACTTGGAGACCACTTCCTGAATTTTCTATCCCTTGAACCAATCGGGAGAATTACTTTCCATACGAGATCGCCAACTTGAAAATTCTTCAACTTAACCTTCTTATTGTAAGCCCTTGCTACCCTCAACTTGTCCCTCTCTATGGCCTTCAAACCAGCCAAACGTTTATCGGCAATCTCATCAATATTGTCCACCATCAAGTTATAAAAGTCTACTGCCGATAAATCATTTTGTTTGGCTATTCTCAAAGCATTCAAATTCACTTCCACCGGTAGAACAACCTCTTGACCGTATACTAGCTCATATGGAGTCACCTTTGTAGCACCATGTCTTGAGATCCTATGTGGCCATAAAGCTTCAAACAACAACTCATGCCATCTCCTTGGATTATCCTCAATCTTCCTCTTGATGAGCTTGATTAAAATTTTATTGCTAGACTCAGCTTGTCCATTGGCTTGGGCATAATATGGAGAGGAATTGAGCAATTTTATGTTATAAGATTCGGCAAATTCTCTAACTTGGTGTGACATGAAAGAGGAGCCTTGATCTGTAGTCAATGTTTGAGGAATGCCGAATCTATGAATAATGTGCTCGGTTATGAATTTAATCACCTCCGTATGTGTCATGTTCTTGAGAGGTACTGCTTCAGACCATTTAGTGAAATAATCGATTGCCACCAATATGAACCGATGCCCCTTTGAGGAAGATGGATGAATTTGTCCAATAAAGTCTAAACCCCATCCTCTGAAAGGCCAAGTCTTGATAATGGGATGTAACATAGCAGCAGGAGCCAACTGAATATCACCAAATTTTTGACAAGCTTCACACCCTTTGTAATATCTGAAGCAATCATTAATCATAGTCGGCCAATAAAATCCAGGACGTTGTAGCAACCATTTCATCTTGGGAGCCGATTGATGAGTGCCACAAATACCTTCATGGACCTCCCCCATAGCAACTCTCGCTTGGTCCTCGTCCAAGCACTTTAGAAGAACATCATCAACCGTTCGGCAATAGAGATCATCATCTCTCATTGTATACTTGAAAGCCATCCACCGAACAGCCCTGTCCACCCTTCTACTAGGATCACACAAATAATCAACAATGGGTTTCCTCCAGTCTTGACTTTCTCCTGCATTGAATATTTCATTAATGGCCGAAACGGTGGGCTCCGGTTCGGCCTCCCCTACGTCGGCTAGACTAGACATCGGCTTTTCAGAAATATGAAACACGCCATGATCAATATGGTAGCCGGATGCCTGTTGTGCCAACTCATTTGCTTCCCAATTGTCATGTCTAGATATATGAGCAATGCTAAAACAATCCAAAGTAGAAATTATATCTAGACATTTATTAATATAAACATTAAGTGATTCGTCCAAACACTGAAAGACTTTGGATATTTGCTGCACCACTAGTAACGAATCACCATAAGCCTCAATATGTGTAACACCTATAGCAAGCAACATCTCTAAACCGAATAACAATGCTTCATATTCGGCTTGATTATTTGTGCAAAAATATTCTAAGCGGCATGAGGCTTTAAAAACAACACCATGAGGAGATATGTAAACAATACCAACACCTTGGCCATTGCTACAATCTGAACCATCAAAATATAATCTCCACGGTACTAAGGAGACAAGGTTTATATCAATGTCATACTTGTCATCAATCCGATGTTCAACAATAAATTTAGCAACGATTTGGCCTTTCATGGATTTTAGAGATTCATAAGCCAAATCATATTTAATCAAAGCATAAGCCCACTTGCCAATTGTACCACTAAGAATTGGCCTATGCAACATGTATTTAATGACATCGGTTTGACAAGCTACTATACAAGCACTCGGCACTAAATAATGTCTCAATTTTGTGCAAGCATAATATAAGCATAGACATAGTTTCTCAATAAATGTATACCTTGTCTCGACGCCCAACAAGCGCCTGCTCAAATATGTAATAGCATGCTCTTTTCCCTCGGTTTCTTGAGTCAAAACAGCACCAATAACTTCTTCTACTACTGCAATGTAAAGCCTGAAGGGTTCTAAGGGAGTCCTGGATTAGGGGGTGTCCGAATGGCCGGACTATACCTTCAGCCGGACTCCTGGACTATGAAGATACAAGATTGAAGACTTCGTCCCGTGTCCGGAAGGGACTTTCCTTGGCGTGGAAGGCAAGCTTGGCGATACGGATATGCAGATCTCCTACCATTGTAACCGACTTTGTGTAACCCTAACCCTCTCCGGTGTCTATATAAACCGGAGGGTTTTAGTCTGTAGGACAACATACAGAACAACAATCATACCATAGGCTAGCTTCTAGGGTTTAGCCTCTCCGATCTCGTGGTAGATCTACTCTTGTACTACCCATAGCATCAATATTAATCAAGCAGGACATAGGGTTTTACCTCCATCGAGAGGGCCCGAACCTGGGTAAAACTTCGTGTCCCTTGCCTCCTATTACCATCCGGCCTAGACGCACAGTTCGGGACCCCCTACCCGAGATCCGCCGGTTTTGACACCGACATTGGTGCTTTCATTAAGAGTTCCTCTGTGTCGTCACCGTCAGGCTTGATGGCTCCTACGATCATCAATGGCGATGCAGTCCAGGGTGAGACCTTCCTCCCCGGACAGATCTTCGTCTTCAGCGGCTTCGCACTGCGGGCCAATTCACTTGGCCATCTGGAGCAGATCGAAAGCTATGCCCCTGGCCGTCAGGTTAGATTTGGAAGTTTAAACTACACGGCTGACATCCGCGAGGACTTGATCTTCGACGGATTCGAGCCACTGCCGAGCGCGCCACACTGTCACAATGAGCATGATCTAGCTCTGCCGCCAAACAGTGCCCTGGAGGCCGCACCCGCATCGGCTTCGACCCTTAATTCGGATCCAACTACGCCGATCGAGGATGGGTGGTTGGACGCCGCCTCGAGGGTTGCGATCCCAACAGCGATCAAGCCGAACACCAGCCCCGCACTCTGCGAGACTCGTGACTCCAAGGAGCCGGACTCCTCTCTGGACTCCGAACCCTCCGCGCCCCTGCCGATCGAATCCGATTGGGCGCCGATTATGGAGTTTACTGCCGCGAACATCTTTCAGCACTCGCCTTTCGGCGATATTCTGAAGACACTGAAGTCTCTCTCTTTATCAGGAGAGCCCTGGCCGGACTATGGTCAGCAAGGTTGGGATTCGGACGATGAATAAATTCAAAGCCCACCCACCACCCACTTTGTAGACACTGTCAACGACTTAACCGACATGCTCGACTTCGACTCCGAAGACATCGACGGTATGGACGCCGATGAAGGAGACAATGAAGAACCAGTGCCTATCAGGCCCTGGAAAGCCACCTCGTCATATGACATATACATGGTGGACACCCCAAAAGAAGGAGATGGTGATGGAACAGCGGAGGATGACCCCTCCAAGAAACAGCCTAAGCGCCGGCATCAGCGGCGCCGCTCAAAATCCCGCTAAAACAAATACGATGATTCCAGCACGGGAGATAATAATACTCCAGAAAGTGCCGAAGAAAACTCCCTCCAGCAAGATTTAGCACAGGAGGATGGAGAAACCAGCCCTCATGAGAGAGCGGCAGACAAAGAGGTCGAGGACGATAATTATATGCCTTCCTCCGAAGACGAGGCAAGCCTCGACGACGACGAATTCATCGTGCCAGAGGATCCCGTCGAGCAAGAGCGTTTTCAACGCAGGCTTATGGCCATGGCAAGAAGCCTCAAGAAACAACAGCAACAACTTAGAGCTGATCAAGATTTGCTAGTCGACAGATGGACTGAAGTCCTTGCGGCCGAAGAGCATAAACTCAAACGCCCCTCCAAGAGCTACCCAAAGCGCATGTTGCTACCCCGATTAGAGGAGGAAGCACTTGATGCGGCCGACCGGCCACCTCATGGCCGCGACAGAGAGGCCTCTCGGCCCTCCACTCAAGCCGAACCCCGTACCAAGGCACGGGAATATGCGCCGGACTTACGAGATATGTTGGAGGACAAGGCAAGGCAAACAAGATCGATCTACGGATCGCGTGGGCGCCCCACGGCTCGAGACGGTAACCGTCACGCCAGCCACAAATTTGGCAGGGCCGAACACAATAGACAAAGCTCATTGGAGCTACGTTGTGATATAGCCCAGTACAGAGGCGCCGCACACCCACTATGCTTCACAGACGAAATAATGGATCATCAAACCCCCGAGGGTTTCAAACCCGTAAATATCGAATCATATGATGGCACAACAGATCCTGCAGTATGGATCGAGGATTATCTCCTTCATATCCACATGGCCCGCGGTGATGATTTCCACGCCATCAAATACCTCCCACTCAAGCTTAAATGACCAGCTCGGCATTGGCTTAACAGCTTGCCAACAGGATCAATTAGTTGTTGGGAGGACCTGGAAGCCGCATTCTGTCGTGGTTCTAAGTCTGACAGTAGTGTAGGGGGGTAAGTATGGAGAGGCAGGATCTTAGCTATGGAGAAGTTGTAAGAACAAGGTTTACGAGTTCAGGCCCTTCTCAGAGGAAGTAATAGCCCTACATCTTGGAGCCCGGAGGTGGTCGACTGGATTATGTGAGTATGAGTTACAGAGGTGCACACCCTTGTCTCGGAGGAGAGGGGTGGCTTATATAGAGTGCGCCAGGACCCCGGCCAGCCCACGTTACAAAGGGTTCAATGTAAATTAAGGCAGAGCGTTACTGGTAACACTAGTAATAAAGTGCTATGATGACCATAAAAGCTACTTAATGACCGACCGTTAGCGTGCGGAGTGACTTCAAGTCTCCTGTCCGTCGAGTGGTTGGATCTTGGTCGAGTGATTGTTTCTTGGTCGAGCGTCTTCGAGTCTGTCGAGTGGAACACCTCCAAGTCGATTGAAAGGTGGTTTCTTCTAGAGATGTCCTTGGGTAGGGTAGTTAGGACAGGTCCATGACCCTACCCTAGGTACATAGCTTCATCATTAGCCCCTGAATGGATCGAGGTTTGAGTGGGGAAGGAGTCGAGAACCTCTCCGACTCGTTTTTCAGGCCGTGAGCATATCTTGTTCCGGATCAATGGACCTGAGTGATGACAGCAACTTCCTTTTCAGTCGCCTTGATCCATTCTTAATTCTTCGTCGAGTGAGTTTCTTCACTTGTAAGGCTCCGAGTGACGGTGCGGAGGAGATCTTTTAGTCTGACAAGTTTGTTTGCTACTCGCAGATTTCGTGGGATCCGAATTTTGGGAAGCGCGCGGGACAGGGGAGGCCGCAGTAATCGGATGGGATAGAGCGGAGACGCCTCGATCCCCGCGCCGCCTTTTTCGCCATGTATCGCGCGCGCGATCGTTACGGGATTTGACAGAGCCACCTGGGTCTACCCATCAGCCACTCGGAAGCGGCCTCATATAAGGCGTTGGACCGGGGTCTCCCGAACAGTGTGTTCCCATTTCCTCTTCTCCTCTTCACGCCCCTCCGCTGTGCTCGCTCTCGCCCCAGCATCACCGCTCCATACGCGTCTCATCGGCGACAATGGGGAAGGAGAAGACGGTGGCTCTGGAGTGGGCAAAGAAGGCGACGGCGAGGTCGAAGGGGAAGGCGACCAGCCGGGGCGGATCTTCCTCGCGGACCGGCCTACCGAGGGACTGGATCCAGGGCGACTGGATCCACTCGAGGATCACCCAAGAAGACCTCGACGACCTGGCCGAAGGGGGCCTGATCCCCTATGACTCGGTGCGGCTTCCGGGGAAGGAATCTGAGCCGCAACCTCGGGAGGGTGAGCGTGTTCTTCTTGCCACCCACGTCGACCATGGATTTTCCTTGCCTCCTCACCCTTTCTTTCGAGGGTTTCTGAACTTCTTTGGGGCACAACTCCACCATTTTACCCCCAACTCGATCGTTTATCTTGCCTCTTTCATTTCTTTGTGTGAGAATTTCCTGGGTTGCCAGCCTCACTGGGGTCTTTTCAAGCATATTTTCACTTGTCGCTCCCAGACAGTGAAAAAGGCTAATCCGAGTGATGAGAGGATCCAAGTGATCCAGATGTGTGGGGGTCTTGGCATCCAGACGAGAGGGAAAAGCTCCTTTCCGGCCATGATTCTTCCTGACTCGGTTCGCGGATGGCAGTCGACCTGGTTTTACTATAAAGACCAGTCGACGCCAGGGCAATCGACTGGCCTCCCTCCCTTTACCATGGAACGAGTGGAGAAACCCTCCCCTTTGAAGGTGCTCCCGGAGGAGAAGGCGCACGTGAAGCTGTTGGTCGATCGAGTGGTCCAGCTTATTCGTGACGGGGTCACTGGTATGGATCTCTTGGGGGTCTTCCTTCAGCGGCGCATCCAGCCTCTTCAAGCTCGAGACCATCCGATGTGGATGTATTCGGGTCTTGAAGACTCCACCCGGAGGAGGTCGACGATGACACACTGGAGAAGTGGCTGTCGGGCATTAGCGGGAACAAGGACAATCCTAGGGGAGCTAGGAGAGTTCCCCCATTCGACCAATCTCATGCACCAGAGCAGGTCTGATTCTGAGTTTTTGCTTGTAATCTGAATTCACTCGCGCAGCTGCCTATATTGCGTCGACTAACTTTGTTCTCCCTGCTTCCTTTCAGGCTATTATTGAAATGTATTCAATGCCCAACGGGGAGCAAGAGCAAGCACTGGAAGGCGAGGCGAGTGGCGGCAACAGTGGCGAGTGGACTTTCGATGGTGAAGGGGATGGAGGAAGCGACGACTCAAGTGATGGAGAAGAAGTCGAGTCGCCCCCTCGCAGGGAGAGGCGATCCAAGCTCGACCAAGAACGGCCGAGTGCCCGCGACAAGGCAACTACTCAGGCTGGTCAGTCTTCGAAGCGTCCTCGGATCTCTTCACCAACCCCGACTGAGAAGGCGCCAAAGCACCCCAAAGTTGCAGAGCCGAGGACTCAGAAGGCGTTGCCGAAGATCAAGATTGATATCCCCGTCGCATCCGCGTGAGTGTCTCTCTTTGTATTCACTCGACGCTCCGCGCTGTTTGTTTTTCTTGTTTTGACTGGACGAACTTTGGAATTCTCAGCGCTGCCACTTCCGGGACCTCAGCTTACAAGGATGATGATGAGGTGATGGAGGATGCAGTCACTTCTAATCTGGGTCGATTCAACTGCAATACTATCTTTACTCGGTCAATTCAACTACAATGTGCATCATTGGGTGACGTGATTTTGGCAATTGAACTTTGCACAGCTCCCAACATTATTGACCTCCCTGATGATGATGAAGAGTCTGAGAGGCCTTTGACGAGGAAGAATAGGCGAGCTCTTGTAAGTGAGGCACTACAGTCGACGCCAAGGGTGGATCCAGTCGTTCAGGACACTGGCAACATCAATCGGGGTTCTGTTACCTTCGCCGAGCCACTGTCGAGTGCCTTGCCTTCTTCGTCGACTGCTCGAGCCCCTGTCGACCTGCCTTCACTTTTTGCGACCCATCATGTCCCAGAGGACGAGGTGAATGCTGCTAGGGAAGCCATACGCCAGGCGGGCATTATGATGGAGAAGATGAAGACGGTGCGGGACGCCAGCCAAGCCGCCTATGATGCCAGCTCGGCTCTCCAGAGCAACGTTCAGGTTAGTTGGTCGCCGCTTGTTCTGTTAGGATATGCTACCTGAAGATTCTTTCCGAAAACCTTTGCATCTGTACACCCACTGGGTGCGTTGATTGAATTTTTGGACTAGTGGGGGCACGCTAAGTGCACCCACTGGGTGTAGTCCCCGAGACTACGGTGGACTGCTGGCAGTCGACTGTAGTCTTTGTATTTTGCCGAATGTATAAACCAAACTAGTAGTTTGTCTCTTCCACTCGGTCTGGTCGAGTGGGATCAGAACTGGTGGGGGCACACTAAGTGCACCCACTGGGCGTAGTCCCCGAGACTACGGTGGACTGCTGGCAGTCGACTGTAGTCTGAGTTCTACTTTCTCTCTTTCTGCCCCCTTTTTTTTGGACTCGACTTCGGCGGGCCGGTCGAGTGGGATCAGAACCGATGGGGGCACGCTAAGTGCACCCACTAGGTGTAGTCCCCGAGACTATGGTGGACTGCGGGCAGTCGACCGTAGTCTTAGTATTTATTGCCTTTGTTGTTTTTTGCTGTAAAAATAACTTCTCCCCTTTGATTTCAGAAATCTTGTGATCTTGGAGCTCGCTTTGCTGACTTGGAGAAGCAGCAGATTCAACTGAACCTTGACTTGGAGCTGGCTAGGACAGAGCTGCAAAAGGTCAGAGACGGCGCCGCAGGTAAGACGAGTCTGTCGACTGGTCAGTTTTAGGCTTGAGTACCCTTCTGCTATTTCTGAATCAATCATCATTTCTTTGCAGAAAAACTGAGAGAAGCTCTGGCGAAGAAGGATCAGGATTTGGCCGCTGGTCGTAAGGAGGCTGACGACAAGACTGCTCTGGCCGAACAGAAGCTGGCTTCGGTCGGCCAGTTGGAAGAAGAGAATACCAGGCTGAAGACCGCTCTGAATGACTCCAACAAGGAGTGCTCATGCTGGAAGAAGGCGAATCTCGTCCAGGGCGAGAAAATGGAAGGCATTGCTCGCAGGAGGGATGATCTGGAGAGCTATCTGAGAAGTCTTGCCAAGAAGTTGTTCATCAAGCTTGAAGGTGCACATTCTATTCCGACTGATTTTTTTGTGTCGACTCAGTGTACGAAAATTGACTTATCCTTGGATTGTGAATGCAGAGTTTTGCCAGAACTTTGAAGAGGAGACTGGGCGGATTGAACCAGGTTTGGATCCAATCAACTCTCCCATGAAAGATGAAACTGCCATGAATCTGCTCCGTCTGGAATCTCGCATCGACAGTGCCGTGGACTACTTGGCTCGACTGAAGGTTGCCATGTCGCGGATTGACCCGACACTTTGGCCAGAGGCTGTGCTCCAAAATGATATTGAGTCCCTGATGACTTGACTAAATGAAATCCCCGACCGAGTGCAGGAGTGGAAGAAGTCTGCTGCTCGGTGTGGCGCTGACGTGGCTCTGTCTTTGGTTCGTGTCCACTACAAGGAGGTGCGACAGGACAAACTGGCAGCAATCAAGGTCGCCAACACCCAGAAGCATGACTTCCAAACCTTTATGGAGACTTTCATCGCTGCAGCCACTCAGATAGCCGACGGCGTCGACCTGGATGAGTTCGTCGAGCCTGCCAGCCCTCCTCCCGCGGAGTGAACAAACTTTAATGTCCCACCTTAAATTTGCCTCGGAATGCCGAGTGGTTTTTGTAACCGTTAAACTTTTTCGGGCTGCATGCCCGAGTACTTCGATCTGTGATCTAGAACCTTTGGAATTTACCCGAACTTGGTTTACCGTTGAATATCTTTATGAATCTCCTACTGAGTGAACCCATTCTTCATTCCAGACAACTTTTGCATTCGCAGCGCAGCTCCGAAGGAGAGGGAAGCAGTCGACCCATGTCTTGTATTTGTGGCGAAGCTCCCCAGGGGAAGGCGGCGGTCGACCCACACCCTGTTACTGCAGAGTGGGACGGAGCGCACATTGTATTTGTGGCGAAGCTCCCCAGGAGAAGGTGGCAGTCGACCTGCCCCTCGTTGTCCTTGAGGAATGAGATGTGTTTCGTGCTTAGGCGAGTTCTGGATTGCAGCTAAGCCCCCGAGTGGGAGGATTGCTCTCCACTTGGTAGGATTTTTTTCAAACTTAGGCGAGTGCCGGACTGCAGCTAAGTCTCTAAGTGAGAGAACTTAGGCGAGTACTGGATTGCAGCTAAGCCCCCGAGTGGGAGGATTGCTCTCCACTTGGTAGGAATTTTTTAAACTTAGGTGAGTGCCGGACTGCAGCTAAGTCTGTAAGTGAGAGAACTTAGGCGAGTACTAGACTGCAGCTAAGCCCCCGAGTGGGAGGATTGCTCTCCACTCGGTAGGATTTTTTCAAACTTAGGCGAGTGCCGGACTGCAGCTAAGCCCCCGAGTGGGAGAACTTAGGCGAGTACTGGACTGCGGCTAAGCCCCCGAGTGGGAGGATTGCTCTCCATTCGGTAGGGTTTTTTCAAACTTAGGCGAGTGCTGGACTGCAACTAAGCCCCCCGAGTGGGAGAACTTAGGCGAGTACTGGACTGCAGCTAAGCCCCCGAGTGGGAGGATTGCTCTCCACTCGGTAGGATTTTTTTAAACTTAAGCGAGTGCCGGACTGCAGCTAAGCCCCCGAGTGGGAGGATTGCTCTCCACTCGGTAGGATTTTTCCAAACTTAGGCGAGTGCCGGACTGCAGCTAAGTCTCCAAGTGAGAGAACTTAGGTGAGTACTGGACTGCAGCTAAGCCCCCGAGTGGGAGGATTACTCTCCACTCCGTAGGATTTTTCCAAACTTAGGCGAGTGCCGGACTGCAGCTAAGCCCCCGAGTGGGAGGATTGCTCTCCACTCGGTAGGATTTTTTCAAACTTAGGTGAGTGCCGGACTGCAGCTAAGTCTCCAAGTGAGAGAACTTAGGTGAGTGCTGGACTGCAGCTAAGCCCCCGAGTGGGAGGATTGCTCTCCACTCGGTAGGATTTTTCCAAACTTAGGCGAGTACTGGACTGCAGCTAAGCCCCCGAGTAGGAGGATTGCTCTCCACTTGGTAGGATTTTTTCAAACTTAGGCGAGTGCTAGACTGTAGCTAAGTCTCCAAGTGAGAGAACTTAGGCAAGTACTGGACTGCAGCTAAGCCCCCGAGTGGGAGGATTGCTCTCCACTCGGTAGGATTTTTTCAAACTTCGGCGAAACGGATTCGCAGCTAAGCCCCCGAGTGGGAGGCTGGCTCGCCACTCAGTAGGGGACTGTTTTTACAAACTTAGGCGAAGCGGATTCGCAGCTAAGCCACCCACTGGGGGATCTCTTACGCAAACAAAAACAATAATAATCACTGGGAAAATTATAACGCTCTTGTCTTTGATAAGTAAACTACATGAGTTTTTCTTATTACATCTCATCCGAGTGAGAATTCAAGTATAAAAGGGGCGGAGTAGCTTCGCATTCTAGGCTCGTGGCTCATCAATCTGGCGATCGACATTATAGAGGTGGTATGCTCCATTGTGGAGGACTCTGGTGACTATGAAGGGGCCTTCCCAAGTAGGAGCGAGCTTGTGTGGTTTCTGCTGATCCACTCGGAGGACTAAGTCTCCTTCTTGGAAGGCTCGGCTCTTCACGTTTCTGGCATGGAATCGACGCAAGTCTTGGTGATAGATGGTCGATCGAATCAAGGCCATTTCTCTTCTTCTAGGAGGTCGACTGCGTCCTGCCGGGCTTGTTCGGCTTCATCTTCTGAGTAGAGCTCGACTCTGGGAGCGTTGTGAAGCAGGTCACTTGGTAAGACTGCCTCGGCTCCGTAGACCAGAAAGAATGGGGTTCTTCCGGTCGATCGATTCGGGGTTGTCCTCAATCCCCAAAGGACTGATGGAAGCTCGTCGACCCATGCACCTGCTGCGTGCTTGAGATCGCGCATCAATCAGGGTTTCAGTCCTTTGAGAATTAGGCCGTTTGCCCTTTCTGCTTGCCCATTCGACTGGGGGTGAGCGACCGAAGCATAGTCGACCCGAGTGCCCTGAGAGGCGCAAAAGGCCCTGAATTTGTCGGAATCGAAGTTTGACCCGTTGTCGGTGATGATGCTGTGTGGGACTCCATATCTGAATATCAACTCTCTGATGAAACTGATAGCGGCGCAAGCATCAAGATTCTTGATAGGCTTGGCTTCAATCCATTTGGTGAAGCCGCTCCTGCCTATTCTCAGTGGTCCAACCATGTCCAACCCCCAAACAATGAAAGGCCAGACGAGTGGAATGGTTTTCAGGGCTGACGCGGGCTTGTGCGGCATATTGGAGTAATACTGACATCCTTCACATTTGTCGACTATCTCTGGCCATCTCATTGGCTCTTGGCCAGTAGAACCCCGCTCGGTATGCTTTAGCCACAATGGTCCGAGAGGACGCATGATGACCACAGGTCCCCGAGTGGATATCGTTAAGGATCATCTGACCTTCTTCTGGTGTAATACACTTCTGGCCGACCCCAGTCGCGCTTTCTCTATATAACTGTCCCTTTATGACTGTAAAGGCCTTGGATCGACGGACGATATGTCGAGCCTCTTCTTCGTCTTCTGGGAGTTCTTTCCTTAGGATGTACGCGATGTACGGTTCTGTCCAGACGGGAGTGATAACCAAGAATTCCATGATCAGGTCGACCACAGCTGGAACTTCAACTTCAGTCGGATCCGTGGCACTTTTTGGCTGCGGGGCCTCTTCAGTGAAGGGATCCTCCTGGACTGATGGTGTGTGGATATGTTCCAAAAACACATTGCTGGGAATGGCTTCTCTTTTGGAACCTATTTTTGCCAGATCATCAGCTGCTTGATTTTTCAGTCGGGGTATGTGATGAAGCTCTAACCCCTCGAATTTCTTCTCCAGCTTTCTCACTGCATTGCAATAACCAGTCATGGCTGGATTTCTGATGTCCCATTCCTTCATTACTTGATTGACCACCAAATCTGAGTCGCCATAGACCATGAGGCGACGGACGCTGAGTGAAATGGCCATGCACAACCCATATAAAAGTGCTTCGTATTCTGCCTTGTTGTTAGAGGAATCAAAGTGGATTTGAAGAACATATCTGAGTTTATCTCCTCTGGGGGAGACCAACACCACTCCGGCGCCGGAACCATTTAGCATCTTGGAACCGTCAAAGAACATGGTCCAATGCTCCGAGTGAACCTGAGTCGGCAGTTGCTGTTCAATCCACTCGGTGACGAAATCCGTGATTGCCTAGGACTTGATAGCTTTCTTTGCTTCAAACTTGATATCTAGAGGAAGAAGTTCAATTGCCCATTTTGCCACTCGACCAGTTGCATCCCTGTTATGCAAGATCTCTGACAACGGAGCGTCGCTCATGACTGTAATGGAATGATCAGAGAAGTAGTGGGCAACTTTCTTTGTGGTCATGTAAATCCCATATACGAGCTTCTGATAATGAGGATATCTTTGCTTCGATGGGGTCAAGACTTCAGAAATATAATACACTGGGCGCTGAACATTGAAGGTTTTCCCTTCTTCTTCCTGATCGACCGTAAGTACCGTACTGACGACTTGTCCTATGGCTGCAATGTAAAGAAGCAAAGGCTCCTTGCTGATTGGGGCAGCAAGCACCGGCTGGGTGGTGAGCAGAGCTTTGAGCTCTGCGAACGCTGCGTCAGCTTCAGGAGTCCACTCGAACTTGTCAGACTTCTTCATCAATCGGTAAAGAGGCAATGCCTTTTCACCGAGACGAGATATGAATCAACTTAGGGCGGCCAAGCAGCCAGTAAGCTTCTAAACATCGTGCACTCGCACAGGACTTTTCATTCGGAGTATAGTACCGACTTTTTCTGGATTGGCGTCGATTCCCCGTTCGGAAACGAGAAAACCGAGTAACTTTCCGCCAGGAACCCCGAATGTGCATTTTGATGGATTAAGCTTGATATCAAACCTTCTGAGGTTGGTAAAGGTTTCAACAAGGTCAGTCAGCAGGTCGGAACCCTTCCGTGACTTGACCACAATATCATCCATGTACGCCTCCACATTCCGACTGATTTGGGTGAGCAAACACTTCTGAATCATCCTCATGAATGTGGCTCTACCATTCTTGAGGCCGAATGGGATGGTAACATAACAGAAGCACCCGAATGGAGTGATGAAAGCTGTTTTGATTTCGTCAGGCCCATACAGACGGATCTGATGGTACCCAGAATAGGCGTCTAAAAAAGACAGTCGCTCACATCCCGCAGTCGACTCGACTATCTGGTCGATGCAGGGGAGAGGAAAATGATCTTTCGGACATGCTCGATTGATATGTTTAAAGTCAATGCACATGCGAAGTGACTTGTCGTTCTTGGGGACCATGAAAACATTGGCGAGCCACTCAGAGTGGTAGATTTCTCGGATGAACTCCGCCGCTAAGAGCCGAGCCACCTCTTCGCCAATGGCCTTCCTCTTCTGGACAGCGGACCGTCGGAGATGTTCCTTGACAGGTTTTACTTTTGAGTCGACTCTTAGGCGGTGCTCAGCCAGCCTCCTAGGAACACCTGGCATGTCAGAGGGCTTCCATTCGAAAATGTCCAAGTTCTCACGGAGGAACTGGATGAGCGCTTCTTCCTATTTGGAGTCGAGTGTTGTCGAGATATGAGTTGGAGAAGCACTGGGGTCAGTCGGGTGGATGTGAGCTGTCTTCGTATCGCCAGTCGACTGAAAAGCTGACTCTATAGCGGGTTTCTTGGCTCACAACAAATCCCTCGGGTCTCCAGTCTTCTAGTATTCCTGCAACTCCACCACTGCCATCTGAGCATCGGCGATCTTCGAACCTTTTTGAAAACATTCTTCCGCTTTCTTCCGATTGCCTGTAATAGTGATCACACCTTTGGGGCCAGGCATCTTCAATTTGAGATACACATAACATGGTCGGGCCATGAAGCGTGCATAAGCCGGCCTGCCCAAAATAGCGTGGTAGGCACTCTGGAAGTCTACAACTTCAAATGTCAACTTCTCTTTGCGGTAATTCTTGGAATCACCGAAAACCACATCAAGAGCAATCTGGCCGAGTGATTCAGCCTTCTTCCCAGGAATGACTCCATGGAAACTCATGTTGCTGGCACTGAGTCTGGACATCGGAATGCCCATCCCTTTCAACGTCTCTGCATACAATATGTTCAAACCACATCCACCATCCATCAAGACTTTGGTCAGTCGAGTGCCTTCAACCACTGGGTCAACCACCAGAGCTTGCCTCCCAGGGGTGGCAATATGCGTTGGGTGATCGGACTGGTCGAACGTGATGGGAGTCTAGGACCATTTCAAATAACTTGGTGTTGCCGGAGCAACCATATTCACCTCTCGTTTGATGACTTTCAGTCGACTTTTGCTCTCAACATCAGCAAAAATCATCAGGGTGGAATTGACTTGAGGGTATCCGTCATCACTGTCCTCTTTGTCCTCGACCTTGTCCGACTCCTTTTCCATACCTTTGGGCTGCTTGCCCTGGAACTGCTGGATCAAGAGTCGACATTGTCGAGTGGTATGTTTCGGGTAAATGAAATTACCCTCTTCATCTTTCTTTGTGTGGACGAGACATGCCAAGTCCAACACATCATTTCTGTCCTCGTCTTTAACCTTTTTGGGTTTCCAAGGCCCTTTAGGTTTCCCTTTAAACTTTCCTTGGGTTAAAGCCAAGGCTTCCCCGGGAGCCGCTGGCTCGGCTTTTCGCTTCTGTTTCCAATTGGAATTGCCTCCGGTTTCTTGGGCGACTGACTTGAGCTTGTCACTCCTGAGTCGATCCTCATCTTCACCATTAGCGTACTTGGTGGAAATGTCCATCATCCGATTCAGGGACATATCCCCGTTTCGACCGAATTTCAAATTCAGTTCTCTGTACTTGACACCTTCCTTGAAGGCACAAACTGCTTGGTGGTCAGGCACATTCTCCACCGAGTGGTGTAACGTGATCCACCTCTGGATGTAATCCCTCAAAGTTTCATTCGGCTTCTGCACGCAAGACCGGAGTTCCGTCAGTCCTGCCGGTCGCTTGCATGTGCCTTCAAATGTGGTGACGAACACTCGGGAGAGATCTTCCCAAGTGTAAATGCTGCTAGGTGCTAACTGGTTCAGCCACGCTCTAGCCGAGCCCTCCAACATGAGAGGCAGGTGCTTCATGGCCACTTCATCATTGCCGCCGCCAATCTGGATGGCCACTCGGTAGTCCTCAAGCCAAGTATGGGCTTGGACTCGCCAGTGAACTTACTGACTCCCGTCGCCAACCTGAAGTTGGGAGGAATCACAGTGGCCCTGATGGCTCTACTAAAGCACTCTGGCCCCGAAACATGTACTCTATTGCTAGTAGGTGCATCTCTGTCGTGACCTTCTCGGTGAGCCTTGTTCCTGTCGACCAAACCCTGGACGAGAATGGATCTCGCGTCAAAACCTGGCCCTCTGGGGTCGACTGGAGTCCTTCGCCCACCACTATGAGGGCGCCTGTCATCCTGCTGGCGAGGCACATATGACCCGCTCCTCGGGGGAGGCGTGGGCACTCGACGTCGACCATCACGATCGACTCGGTGATCATACTGCTCATGGTTCCCATACTGGTCACGCCGGTCTCCACGCCCCTCACGCCTCGGGGGCGATCTCGGGCTGTGAGCCGACTGGACTGTGTCCGCGGCAACGGATCTGCTGTGAATCCTGTTCCGCGACTGAGAATCAACGGAATTCTGATCTCCTGCTGCCCGGAGTAACGCTCTGATCTGCAGTAAGACTCTGCCAGCTTCTGACTGGGAAGGCTGAATTGACTCTGCTATACGGGCCGCAGCTGCTAAATTCTGAATCGGAGTTCGATATACCTGTGGGGGCGGGAAGAGCTGAAGTCGACTAGATTCGGGAACCCGTTGTCGCGCACGCTCGTCGAGTGCTCGCTGGAGGTTCTCCTGTCGAGTGCGCTCGGCCAAGTTTGCCAGGCGCGCGTCCTCCAAGGCGCGAGCCTCGGGGGTTTCTCCAACGATAGGAGTGTGCAGTGCATCCACGTTCCGGCGGCGAAGTTCTTCTCTCTGCAGCGATGTGAGAGGCTCGGGAAGATACTCCTCATGGAGACGCGACGGGTTGCCTCCACCCGCGCATCCGTCGGTGCGGGGAAAACCAGGAGGACTGGGCGGTCCATCGACCATCAGAACCTCCGCCGCCGGATCGCTGCTGTCGCACTCGGATGCAGTCTCTATGGAGCCAGTCGACAGGTCGAACAGGCCGTAGAGGGATTCATCGGGCTCGATCGCCGCAACTTGGGGGGTGGCCGACTGACGTGCCACCGCGTGCCTCACCCACCGCTGAAGTCTCGACCGACCGGAGCGCTTGCGCCGGCGGGAAACGGGGAGGGAGGACAACACAGGAGCCGACCGGTAGGGGGTCGACGGTTGCCGCAGGAGAACACCACGGACGCACGCTCTAAAGTGCGTCGCCCCGCGAGCAGGGAGTGCGTCCACGTCGAGCGGAGCCTCCTGTAGCCAAGTAGAGTCGTCGACGATGAACGCGAGTGCGCCGAGACGGATCTCGCGGCCCTCCATCGAAACTCCGCCGAAAACCATGATGATTCGGGTCTGAAAAGGTCGCAACTCCTCCAACAAACGCTAAAACACCTGCCCCACGGTGGGCGCCAACTGTCGTGGTTCTAAGTCTGACAGTAGTGTAGGGGGGTAAGTATGGAGAGGCAGGATCTTAGTTATGGAGAAGTTGTAAGCACGCAAGGTTTATGAGTTCAGGCCCTTCTCGGAGGAAGTAATAGCCCTATGTCTCGGAGCCCGGAGGCGGTCGACTGGATTATATGAGTATGAGTTACAGAGGTGCGAACCCTTGTCTCGGAGGAGGGGGGTGGCTTATATAGAGTGCGCCAGGACCCCGGCCAGCCCACGTTACAAAGGGTTCAATGTACATTAAAGCAGAGCATTACTGGTAACGCTAGTAATAAAGTGCTATGATGACCATAAAAGCTACTTAATGACCGACCGTTAGCATGCGGAGTGACTTCAGGTCTCCTGGCCGTCGAGTGGTTGGATCTTGGTCGAGTGATTGTTTCTTGGTCGAGCGTCTTCGAGTCTGTCGAGTGGAACACCTCCAAGTCGATTGAAAGGTGGTTTCTTCTAGAGATGTCCTTGGGTAGGGTAGTTAGGACAGGTCCATGACCCTACCCTAGGTACATAGCTTCATCACATTCCTCGACAATTTCCAGGGCACTTATGTGCGACCCGCACACGCAGATGACCTAAGTCACGTAATTCAGCAGCCAGAGGAATCGGCCAGGCAATTCTGGACACGGTTCCGAACAAACAAAAATCAATTAGTCGACTGTCCGAACGCTGAGGCCATAGCAGCCTTCAAGCACAATATCCGTGACGAGTGGCTTGCTCGGCTCCTTGGACAGGAAAAGCCGAAGTCTATGTTAGCACTCACGACACTCATGACCCGCTTTTTCACGGGAGAAGACAGCTGGCTTGCTCGTAGCAACAATATGACCAAGAACCCTGGTAATTCGGATACCAGGTACAGTAGTGGCAGGTCGCGTCGCAACAAGCAGAAGCGCCGAATTAACGGCGACAATGCTGAGGATATGACAGTTAATGCCGGATTCAGAGGCTCTATATCCGGTCAGCGGAAAAAGCCATTCAAAAGGAATCCTTGGGGCCCATCCAGTTTGGACCGAATACTCGACCGCTTGTGCCAGATACATAGCACCCCCGAAAAGCCGGCCAATCACACCAACAAGGATTGTTGGGTGTTCAAGCAGGCAAGCAAGTTAAACACCGAAAATGAAGACAAGGGGCTGCATAGCGATGACGACGAGGAGCCCCGGCTGC
Organism: Triticum urartu; assembly: GCF_003073215.2. Classification (NCBI taxonomy): domain Eukaryota; kingdom Viridiplantae; phylum Streptophyta; class Magnoliopsida; order Poales; family Poaceae; genus Triticum; species Triticum urartu. Next base: position 71,578,663 of record NC_053024.1, on the reverse strand, counting down.
CAAACAACAGTGGACAGAAGGGTTTTCCCCCACAAGTGCGGACGGTGAACATGATATACGCAACCCACGTCCCCAAAAGGGAGCGGAAGCGCGCGTTAAGGGACGTATACGCGGTAGAGCCAGTCGCCCCAAAGTTCAACCCATGGTCCTCCTGCTCGATCACCTTTGATCGAAGGGACCATCCCACTAGCATCCGTCATGGTGGATTCGCCGCATTGGTTCTAGACCCAATTATTGCCGGATTTCATCTCACTAGAGTCCTTATGGACGGCGGCAGTAGCCTGAACCTGCTTTACCAGGATACAGTGCGGAAAATGGGCATAGATCCCTCGAGGATTAAGCCCACAAAAACGAACTTTAAAGGCGTAATACCAGGTGTAGAGGCCAACTGTACTGGCTCAGTAACACTTGAAGTGGTCTTCGGATCTCCGGATAATTTCCGAAGCGAGGAGTTAATCTTCGACATAGTCCCATTCCGCAGTGGCTATCACGCACTGCTCGGGCGAACTGCATTCGCCAAGTTCAATGCGGTACCGCACTACGCATACCTTAAGCTCAAGATGCGAGGCCCTCGAGGAGTAATTACGGTCAATGGAAACACCGAACGCTCCCTCCGAACGGAGGAGCACACGGCGACCCTTGCAGCGGAAGTACAAAGCAGCTTCTCCAGGCAGTTCTCTAGTCCGGCCATTAAACGACCGGACACCGTCAAGCGCGCCCGGAGTAACCTACAACAAGACCGCCTGTCACGATCCGAGCAGGCGTAGCAATGCGGCCCCAACCCCAGCCCTCGCAAAAATGCAACACCAGTACTTCGCGTACATAACTACGCTCTAGAAATACCATGGGTACAGGGGAAGGAGCACCATCACGGCACGCCCGAAACACGGCTTAAACCGCACCAGGGGCTGCCGATTTTTTAATTTTCTCTTACTTTCAGGACTCCACACTTCGGAAGGCCTGTTCGGCAGTTCAATTGAGAACCAGGTGGTCTCTATCACGAGCAGTATACCTGTTTCACATACTATTCCGCAGCTTGCCCCTGGAACGGACATGTTACATAGTCCAACCTTTTGCTTATCACATTATTTGTATCGTTCTGCTTTGATCGCAGCCCTCTTTAATAAATAGTGCATAGCTTTTGTCTATTTTTTGCATTACTCTTTTTTTATATATATATGTTCCTTAACGACATATTGCACCCGTACACTTTGGTACGGCCTAAATACGCCAGGGGCTTTAGTACCCCTCAATATGGTGTGAGAAGTCCGAACACTTTAACAATTACGGCACCCCGAACTTATAGCATTATATGCATCGGCTCCGAATCATGTCTTGGGTCAATAGTTGGGTTTTCCCGGCTCCTATGTTTTGGTGCCTTACGTTCCGCTATATCGGCTAAGGTAGCACTAGGAGAACCACTGCGATTGTGCCCCAGTTGAGCTGGGTCGAGCACCTCAGTGGAGAAAGCTAAAACTGACTGTCATGATGAAGCGAGAGCTGGTCGCTGTTCGAGACGTTTTTCGAGTCCCTAAAGACTTATGCTGCTTAGAGCGAGGAGCCGGCTCTGTCCGGCCAAGGCATGGATAGCGCCCCGAACTCGGTCTTCCGAATACCAGGGGCTTCGCTGAAATTTAAAATTATAGAATTCTATGGCTAAGTGAGAGTGTTCACGCATTATAGTCTGATTGCCTCGTTCGTTGGGCTGAGCACCTCCCTCGAAGGACCCAAACATGGGAAAAAGAGCGCTCAGGTTTATCCCCGAACACCCCAGCACTAGCGGCACGGGGGCAGAAGCCGACGACTTGCCATCTCTCAGAATTGATAAACAGCCGCACAGAAGGTAATATTTTAAATTCCAAACAGCATTGCTTAGCGCATATGAACAAGTTTTCAGCGCATAGGACAAAACGAGCAAGTTTCACTCAAAAAATTACATCCCTAGAACATTCATCCGCCACAAGGCAGGCACCCTTCAGAACATCCTTATAATAGTTCTCGGGCTTGCGATGCTCTTTCCCCGGCGGTGGCCCATCCTTCACAAGCTTCTCAGCATCCAGCTTGCCCCAGTGCACCTTAGCACGGGCAAGGGCCCTACAGGCACCTTCAATGTAGACGGAGCGCTTGATGACTTCGAGCCTTGGACAGGCCTCCACCAGCCGCCGCACCAGCCTGAAATCGCTCCCAGGCAGAGCCCCTCCAGCCCACAGCCGAACTATGAGGCCCTTCATGGCCTGTTCGGCCGCCTTGTGGAGCTCAACCAGTTGCTTCAGCTGGTCGCTCAGGGGCACGGGGTGTCCGGCCTCAGCATACTGAGACCAGAACACCTTCTCTGTCGAGTTGCCCTCGTCGGCTCGATAGAATGCGGCGGCATCGGACACACTCCGGGGAAGATCTGTGAACGCTCCTGGAGAGCTCCGAATTCGGGTAAGTAACAAGTAACTCACGTTTATGTGTTTGCTTTGCATAAAGAATGCCTTACCCGCTGCTATCTTCTTCACCTCATCCAACTCCTGGAGGGTCTTCTAGGATTCGGCCTTGGCAGACTTGGCAGTTTCAATAGCCACCGCGAGCTCGGACGCTCGCGTCTTTGAGTCAAGCTCCAAACTCTCATGTTTTGCCATGAGAGCCTGGAGCTCTTTCCGTACATTGCCAACATCGTCCTCATACTTGTCCCGCTCGGTGTGCTCCATGGCCGCCCTCTTCTCGGCCTCGACCAGCGCTTGCTTAAGGGTCGCCACCTCAGACGTGGCCCCTACAATAGCCACGATAATCCTGTCATTTTTTGCAAATGCATCTTTTTATATATATATTTAAACAAGGTATTTCTTACCTTCATTCTCCTTGATCTACTTCTTGGCACGCCCGAGCTCTTGCTCGGACCGCTCGAGGCTCTGCTTTAGCGTGTCCACTTCTGCAGTCAGTGTGGCGGATGCAAGCAGAGAAGCCTGCATACGCATATTGACTCCTTTTTGTTAGACTCCTGTGAATTTTATTTGATCCTCTATTCGACTTTTCTTCCCAAACGCCAAACAGAGCATCAGGGGCTACTGTCTATGCGGCAATATTATTTACACATTCTTTACTTACCTCAAAGCCTGTTAGAAGGCTAGTACAAGCTTCAGTCAGTCCGCTCTTGGTGGACTGAACCTTCTAGACCACCACACTCATAATGGTGCGGTGCTCCTCGTCGATGGAGGCGCCTTGGAGCGCCTCCAACAGATTGTCCGGCGCCTCTGGTTGGACGGGGGTCACCGGCACGGTGGGCTTGCTCCTCTTGGAAGGAGGTCCCCCGCCGGACTCTGGAACCTTTGAAGGTTCCGGAGCAGTGTCCGGCCTAGAGCCGGACTTGGAGCCCTGGGGGGGTTTCATCCCCTTTACTCCTGGAGTCCGGGAGGTCGCCTTGCGGCGCCTCCAGGACCACCTCCTCCCGGCTTGGAACCTGTTGGGACAACACTTCGGTGTCGTCCGTAGGGCGGCGGGGTGGGGGGGGGGAGCTGTCAGAAGAGAGTTCACATCCGACGAGTCCAGGGAGCCGCTCGACGATGCGTCGAGCCGGTCTTTGGGTGGGCTGCATAAACATATTCGACATAAGGGAAAGCTGTGCAATAAACGAACACTATGAATTACTCTGGTATCCGGATACTTACGATTTTGCCAGGGGCTTGGCCCTGGGCGGCCACTCCACTCCGCCGTCGTCAGCGTCGGTGGAGTAGTCCGGAGGAAGGGTTTCCCCTTCTTGGACCCTCCGGCCTCCCCAGAGAGGGTGGCCTTCCTTTTCTTCTCTCCTCCCGCTGGAGGGGGAGAGGTCTCTTCTTCTTCCTCCTCGTCTTCATGGGAGGAATGCGCCTCGAAACCGTCGGATGATGGATCCGACACCTCCTGGCGCCGGGCACTCTTTTGAGTCCCCGTGGCCTTTTTAGCGACCACATAGGGTGCCGGAACTAGCAGCTTCGCCAAGTGAGCGTCTGCTGGGCCTTCGGGCAACGGAGCCGGACAGTTGATCTGTCCGGACGTCACTTGCCAATCCTTTCAACGGTAAGGGAGCTTAGATCCCGCATGGAGTCAAACTATGAAAAACTGATACCCTGTAAAAGGAAAAAATAGCTTACGGCATGAGCGTGACGCTACGTACTGAATCCGCGATCCTCGGTAGCGGATGAAGGGGCCTCGGCGCCCTTGAAAAGCACCTTCCACGCATCTTCGTACGTCATGTCGAAGAGTCTTCTCAGAGTTTGGTGCCGCGCCGGGTCGAACTCCCACATGTTGAATGCCCGTTGTTGACACGGGAGGATCAGGCGGATGAGCATAACCTGGACTACATTGACAAGTTTGAGCTTCTTGTCCACCAGGGTTTGGACGCATGTTTGGAGTCCGGTCAGCTCTCCTTTTTTACCCCACGACAGGCCCATCTCCTTCCAGGAGGTGAGCCGCGTAGGGGGTCCGGATCGAAACTCAGGGGCTGCGACCCATTCGGGGTCGCACGGCTCGGTGATGTAAAACCACCCCGATTGCCACCCCTTCAGGGTCTCCACAAAGGAGCCCTCGAGCCATAAGACGTTAGCCATCTTGCCCACTGTCGGATTTCTGTTTCCGGCAGACCCTTGAGGTTCGAACACTGGGGTGCGCACGGAGATTTCGCCTTCTACCTACCTGCACCCCTCCGCCTCGCTGAGATCTAAGCTATGGAAAGAACAGCACAAGAGACACAGGGTTTATACTGGTTCGGGCCACCGTTGTGGTGTAACACCCTACTCCAGTGTGTGGTGTGGTGGATTGCCTCTTGGGCTGATGATGATGAGCAATACAAGGAAGAACAGCCTCGCGAGGGTCTGCTCTTGGCTGTGGGGATGAACTGCTAGGAGGAGTTCAGTCACCCTTCTCTCTCTCTCTCTGTGATGCTACTCGATCCGATTTTTCTCTCTTTTACAATGTGGGTGGCTAGTCCTATTTATAGGCAAAGGCCCTGGGCCTCTTCCCAAATATTGAGCGGGAAGGGCGCCAACAATTGGCCATTTTAAAGGGGAACATCTGGTACACTTATCCTGACTAAAGTTAGTCCTCGCCTGCCAAAGACTCTGGTGGTGACGCTGGCTTGGGCTCCACAATGACTTCCTCCCTGCCGTTGGACTGGTCTTGGTCTCGTTGCACCAAAACGGGTGCCTTTGCTTGATGCTCTTGCCTGCGCTTGCTCCCTTTGCACCAAAGAGGAAAGGTGGACACTGCACGGGCTGGCGCCCGCCTGGCTCCCTTGGTCGTCATGGCTTGCGTCACAGGCACCTCGTGAGGTACCCCGCCTTGATTTCTCCGCCTCCTCGCGAGCCAGCCTGATGTGGCCGTGCCTGAGGAAGCTCCGTGTCGTCCGCCCCGCGAGGCTTGGCCCCTCGTGAGGGTCTTGGGCTTGTGTTGATGAAGATGGGCCGTGCTGGGCCCCCTTTGAGCCATGCCGCAGGCCGCAGGCAGGCAAGTCCGGGGACCCCCGTTCCCAGAATGCCGACAGTAGCCCCCGGGCCCAAGGCGCGCCCGGACTTGGCCGTGCAGGGAGGCGAAAGGGCAAGGGCGAAGCGCTGCGGGCCCTAATAGCCTGCGGCCTTGGGCGCCGCGTGGCGGTTGATTGGACGTGGGCGTCTCCACTTCCCCATGGCGCCTCGGCAACTGCACGGATCGGACAAGTCCCTGCATGCAAAACGGGTCATGATTACCTGCGATCGTGGAGGTCGGCGGCTGGCCTTCGCCGGCCATAAGTACGGAACGACGCACGCCCTTCCAGTCCATCCCTTCTTGCTTCTCCTTCTTCCCGGTCCTTGCTCCGTCTTGCTGCGATGGCTCCGATCCGCCGGTTCTCATCGGCAGACAAGGGAAAGGCTCACCAAGAGGAACTAGACCCGCTCCCACCAAAGAAACGGCTCGCCCTCCACGGCCGGGACGAGGGGGCCCATCAGGTGGTGTCGAGGCCCTGGTGCGAGCGAGCACCGCCGAGGTTCCCGCTTCCCTTGTACGCCCACATCGAGGGCCCTGAAGGAGTTGATGCCGATCGCCACGGGCGGCGCCGCCGTCGGCGCCGACGGGTCATGAAGGTGTGGGTCGTCCCCCCTGGGGTCCACACCCAGGGCTCCTCCCGAGAGTTCGTGCTCCGCGCCGCCATGCCTCCTCAGTCTTGGATTCGCCTTCCTCCCTTCTTCGCCTCCATCATCCCGCAGGGAGAACTCCTGGAGCTTTGGCTGCAGCACACCGGCTGCAGCACCCTCGCGACCGAAGCAGAGGTCGCGGTCGTTGCTCTGTGCGAGGTCTTCATGACTTGAGGCTGGAGCGAGATCGCCCGGGTTTGCAGGACAAGAGGCGCCTTCATGATCCACTTGGAGTACGACGGTGCTTCGGTGATGTTCTTCAAGGTCTTCGATGCGAACGGGCGCCGGCTGGAGTGCTGCCACGGGAGAGGTGGTCGGGACCCTGCTACGGCGAGGACTAGGCCCGCCGACCGCTCCCTTGGCGGCTCCTTAGGCGGCGGAGGCGGCGGAAGTTCCAGCGACTCCGGCGAGCTCTTCGCGACTACGGAGACGAGCGACGACAGCTACGAGCCCCCGAGCCGGTGCCGCTCCTGGTGCAGGGCGGGCTCGTCAGTCCGTCGCCGACTATGATCTGGATGGGGTTGGCGTCGGTGCTTGACGGCCCACTGTTCATGATGGCGTCTTTTGCAGGGGCGCGTGTAGTTAGCGTCCCTTTAGGATCTGTTCCCTGCGAGGAATCAAAGACGCGTCCCGTGGGGGCTTGTAAGGTGCCTGTGATCCTGTTTTGTTAATATAACCCTTGTCGTAGAACTGTGCAAGTTGCTAATTCCGTTTTAGCTCAGTTCTCCCTTTCGAACCTCACGAGGGCTTGGTGCTCTGCGCCGATAGGTCCCAGTCCCAAGGCGGCTTCAGCCGTCGCTGGTATGCCAGGTCGCGATGCCGTGGTCAAGGCCAGGAGGTGAGCGACCCGGGGTCCGGTAAGAGCCCCTGAGTCGCGATGCTCAGGAGGTCCCCTTTGGCGCTCAAGCAGCCGTTGTTCGGTGAGAAAGGGGAGCGGCGTCGCTAACACGTGATTGCATTAGGTGCGGGGATGGTGCCATGGTAGCTGGTGCTTCCGGGTGGTGACTTATCTCGAGAATCAGGGGCCGTTCTCTGGTGTGTCGCCGGGTCCGTGCATCGGCATGCGTGAGGTTGCTTGGCGAGGTCCTCGCATGTCCCTCCCCTCTCGCCTTTGCTCCCCTTTATTCTCTACGTCCTCGGGTCCCGGCCCTCGAGCGAGTCTCAGCCGTCGCTAGTATGCCAGGTCGCGATGCCGTGGACAAGGCCAGAGGGTGAGGGCTGGAGAGCCAGTAGGAGCCTTGAGTCGCGATGCTCAGGCACCCCCCCTTTAACATGCAAGCGGTTCACGCGGATGAGAGTGAAGGAGACACCGCAAGGGCCTCGCCTGACGCAGCTCCTTTAGGAGATCCTATAGACCTATCATAGAAAGAACGAGGGGTTGCCATGACAATTGACAGTCAGCCGTTGGTTGCTTCCGAGGGGCGATGAGGCACTGAAGGCTTGACGAGGTGGCGCCGTGCAGGGCTGCCACGGCCAGAGCTCAGCAATTCGGGTTTGTCGGCGTTGCAGGGACGGACCAATGCGCAAGCGTCGTGCCGTTTGGGAGCAGCTCCGTCAGTTGGCGTCAGTTGAGCGGGCAACTAGGTCAAACTCATTAGCGGCGAAGGAGTGGATTCATTCAAATAGATGCTGGGAAGTTGGACATCACTGAGTCAGGCCTGAGCGACTTGGGGATGATGCAGCCCGAGGGGCGCCCCCAACAAAGTAAGCTAACGACATGAAATAAAAGGGATACATGCCGTAGGGATGGACCCACGTGGCCTGGGAATAATGCAGCCCTGGGGGGCGCTCCCAGCTGGAAGTGAAACTTGAAAGATGTCACCAGATGATGTTGAGGACGAAGGAGTGTTGGTGTAGCAGACTCGGTGGGCTGCGGAAGCCGATCCTCACGAGCCCCCAGGCCCAGGGGCCTCGGGAGGCTCCGGAGGCGCTGGTGGTTCCTTGCGGACCATCTCCATCTCCGCCAGGGCTGTGGAACGCCTGGCCTCTTGAGCCTCCATGATGCCCCTCGTGAGGCGCTGGTACGTGGCAGCCACGTTCGGCAAGCCGTAAGGCATGCGAACGTAGCTGTGGGGTGGACCTTCGCAGCGCCCCACTCCCGAGGGCCAGAGGCGCTCCAGAGAGGCGACTCGATTGAGCCTTGGTATGTCGATGCAGACGCGCAGCCCACCATCCTCGCCTGGATGGGGAGCCACAGCTGGTAGGCGGCGGCGGCCTCTCATGACTCTTGACTCCTGTAGCTCCTGAATGGCCTTGCTGACGAACTCCTGAGGGTCTGCCTCTCCTTGCTTTACTCCTTCCTGAGGGAAACGTGCTTTGAAACACACCTCCATGTGGTGCCCAAGCGCCTTCCTTGTGACCTTAGCCAGGTCGGTGGCCCTCCAGGGGAGAGCCCCCGAGCCCTGCCTGAGGAGGGCGCCGGGCGCTGTGACACCCCAAAAATTTGGCCTTGTTTTAATGAATTAAAATTTTTGCCAGGAATTAAAACTTTGAATTTCTGAGCTCCATTTTGATTTTTTTTAAATCATTTCCTTCCCTGTTATGATGAGTTTTTCCCAAAGTGAAAACCTTTCAAATATGTTATTGGACTTGTTTAACCTCTCAAGAAAAACTTTTCTTTTATCAGTATAACTAGTTACCTAATTAAATTGCTTGATCTTTATTTTCTTGAAAAATGATTTTTCAAGGTTATATGGCCATATTTGAACTACAACCATTTGATAAATTCACTTAAAATTCCAACCAAAATTTGGAGATGTCATGTGTTGTTTTTAAATCACTTTTATGCAAAAATATATTTTATTCATGAAATATTTTGAGCTCTACACTCAATTTTTCTTCTCTGGTCCAGAGTGCAATTTGCACTACAACCCTTTTAAATAATTCTTTCTAGCCTCCACCAAAATTATGGGATATTGGTAGTATCATATGATTCAAGTTTATGCAAAAACCTGGTGTTGTTCTTTGAAAATTTTGAGTGAATCAACCTCATCTTCATTCTGGTCCAGCCTTGTGATTTCTACTACAACCCTATTTAATTTTGCTCCAATGATCTTGTGCTTTCTCCCACTTGTAGGCAGCCCTACCAAACCCCTAAATCCAGGAGCATGCACCCATTGGATTAATTTTGGTTCATGAAATAATGTCATTTATTTCCTGTCCAGAATTGTAGTTTTGCAAAACTTGCACTAGCAAGTTTCTGCTTTTGGCCAACTCACCTCACCACTCTCTGTTGCATCTAAAGAGACCACCATCTGGAAGTTTTGGCCACCCCAAGAGTTGCCTAGGTGCATGTGGCATTCTATCGAGCACCCTGTAGGCATGACCAGTTTTGACATGAGTTTTGGCATTTCACTGTGAGCTTGCACCTCTGATCAAACTAGCATGTCCACTAGACTCCCAGTTGCTCCTAACCTCGATCTGGTAAACCCCAACCTCACCTGCGAACTGTAGCATGCCGCGGCATTGTGTCGAACATCTCCCGTGCGTGCACTGGACGCGCCCAGAGCGCGCGTAATTGCACGATGCCGCGCCCGAGCCGACACGCTGCCCACCCTGGCTTTGGCCCACACGGCAGCACCTCGCCACGCACTCCCCGCCTCGCAGCATCGCGCCAAACCACCCTGGCACGCTACAGCGCCGCTGCCAGGGCATTCTTGGCGGCACTTCGGCGTCCGCAGTGGCTCCAGCCACGGGCAGCGCCGCCCAAACCCCTCCCGCTCGCCACCTGGCCCCTGGAGCAGCGCGAGCTCATCCGCAGCCATGTCCTCTAGCGCTCGTCACCACCACGATGCCCTGCTGCTACAGAACGTCGGTTCGTCGGAAGCTTATCCACGGCCGCCGCGGAACCGCCTTGCCTCGCTTATAAATGGACGCCCCGGGCCGTTCCTGCACACTGGCAACCTCAGGCCACCCCAATGACGCTTCCCCAGCTCGCCAATCGACCCAGGAGAGCTTTCTTCCCCATCTCCGGTAACTCCTGCAGCCGCCACTGCCCCGGCCATTCCGGCACCACCAGGGCCTCCCCCTCTCCATTCTCTTCGCCAGAAACTTCCTCATCCTCCCGTGAACCCATCCCCCTACTCAATTTTGATCGGGAACCACCGTAGCCCCAAATCCATCTTGCTCCCGAAGCTTCCCTCCGCCGTGGAGCTCGCCGCCGGCGATATCGTCCACCTCCGACGACCCTACGACTACCGGAGTAACCACCTCGGCCCCCTGAATCCACTGGTGGCCTCAGCTTTCCGAACGGAGCCACCGTTCGCCGGCGATGATCGCCGGAGCCCCGCTCCACTCGGGCAGAGGAGGGAGACGACGCGGGCGACTGGTCAAACCTGACCAGTGGGCCAGGCGGGCCCACCGTCAGAGACCCAGCGCCGGTCCACGTGGTTAAGTGGAGGCGTAAAGCCTCAAGTACGCCTCCTCTGCATCGAAAGCGTAATCTCGTTTGAAACGTTTTCTTTTTCTATTTTTTTTAAAAACAGATTTGACCAAATCTTTGACTGGCTATAACTTTTTAAATATAACTCCAAATGAGTTGATTCTTTTTCCTACCTCTCTCAAATATTGTCTAGTTTATTTTAAGATTTATTTTAAAATTTTCGAAACAATTTTTTTGTACTGTTTTTGAAATGTGTGTTAATTCAAATATATTTTAAAATAGGATTTTGGAGAGAGAGAAGAAACTTTCAAAAGTTTTGGAGAGCACCTCACCCCTCCACAACTTAAAGGCAAGCATTCTGAACCCTGGCATAATGTTTTTGGTGTGTTATTTGACACGTTTATAACACCACCTTACTTCGAAGGACTTGTTATTTCATGTGACATGATCATTTGCATGGAAGCATATTGGTGATTTCCTCGCTATTGGAAATGAATATAATTGTGATGGTAATCATCCTCATGTGCCTTGCATGCATGCCGGAAAGGAATCCGGGAAAGCCTCGGCCTTGGGTAGGCGTGAGCTTGTCGCCGGTCCCCGTTGGGACGGTTATGTCTGGTATGGCATGGTAATGTATATTGAGTGGTGTTTTTGTTGATTGAAATATATTTGTTTACATGTCATGTAGGGAACTTATAAACCTCCTGGGTCGACCGTAGACCGAGTCTTGTTTCCAGTAACCCCCATACTTGCTATGTACTACCACTTGTCCCTGCCGCAGGTAGGGTATGGTTCAGTAAGTCGTCAACCCCTTTCAAGCACACACCGTATAGAGAGGCCATGGTGGAAGATATCGGTTGTAGCCGGTAGGCATGCCACCTGGTCCGGGGGCATGGGTGTTTCCGGTTGGGACCGAGAGGGGAGGCCACCCCTTAGAGCGCGCGATATAAATTTGATCCCATGCTACGCGAGGTTGTAGCCTCCCCACTTAGAGTTTTGCTTAACAAGTGTCATGGGTGATTCCAGACACCGATGAGTTAAGCTGGTGTGTGCAAGTTAGGCGTGTTTTCTACTAAAAGACCGTAGACGGAATTAGTCCCGATGGACTAAAGGAATCCGTTACTCGTGGGTAAAGAGTACACCCTCTGTAGAGATTAAACCTATTCGAATAGCCGTGTCCATGGTTAAGGATTACAGTCTGGGATGGGTCAAGTATTGGTCTTAGTGTCGGTCTTCGGAGGAGATATTGTTAAACCAGAACTTGGACCGTGACTTGTGACTTGTGAAGATTATGATTATTATCTTGTGATGGACTAACCCGTTGCATTATTTATATTATCGAGTATCCCTGGGACGGTTCCACCTCCTGGATATTCATTGTGATTATTTACTCTAAAAGCCCTTTATGTGGTGTCGCTCAGACGCCCGACTGTGGCATTTCTTTTAAAGCCCTTTATGTGGTGTCGCTTAGACGCCGGACTGTGGCATTTCTTTTAAAGCCCTTTATGTGGTGTCGCTCAGACGCCCGACTGTGGCATTTCTTTTAAAGCCCTTTATGTGGTGTCGCTTAGACGCCCGACTGTGGCATTTCTTTTTAAGCCCTTTATGTGGTGTCGCTCAGACGCCCGACCGCGGCATTTTGTTCTCTCTCTATTACCGCTTATTCATGTTGCATATAAATAACCTGCTTGCATGCATAAAAGATGTTTTATTTATGACTGACGATGTGATCATAAAATTTTTCCGTGCATGATTATCAATTATATTATCCCAGTGTTCATAATGTTTGCGAGTACATTCAAAGTACTCACTGGCTTGTCCCTGGCTATTGTCTTGGCCAGATTTCTGCATGAAGAGGAGCGTTACGGTGACAGCCCCGGAAACTAAGCAACGGTGATAGCAGCCTCGCGAAGATAGGAGTCAACCTGGTCAGCTGTTCCCGTGGGAAATGGAGTCCCATACACTGATGATTCACAAACCGCTTCCGCCATCGACCACTAGAAAACCATTTGATGTACTCATAGGCCACAATGGTCTTATACTACACATTTTGTACTTTTGCTTGGAATTTTTGTAACAAGTTGGTGCCTCATCAGCTAACAGTAATCCTGGGGCTGGTGAGCACAACGGCCATTTTCTGGAAATTTATGTCCGGAAAACCGGTCGTGACAGACTTGGTATCAGAGCCAGGCTGACCATTGGCTAATCCTATCTTAGCCGGGTCTATAAACTTAGGCAAACCAACCCACCAAACCATAACCAAACCCCAGCCAAGCTTCCCGTGCAAGATAGCCACACAGTGACCCAACACCTTTTTGGCAGTCGGTGCCCAACCTATCAACCTAACCTGTCACTCATGCGCCAGTGATCGAATATTAAATAGTCCTTTCTCGCAAGCGTGCAAGGGAAGACTCCGTCCCCTTTTTCCTATAAAAAGGGGCACGCTAGCCCCAACACAGCACAGCACAGTCTCTACCCCAAACCAAGCCACAATGCCTGGACCTGTCGTGCACAACGAGACCACAGCAACCAACCTTGGAGGTTTTGTGACCATACTCGCAAACCTCACCCGTCATGCCTATGCGTTAGAAGAGCCCCCAGAATATGTTGTGTACCAAGGACCCATGAGCGGTGAGAACCGCCAATTCTGGGCCACTGTACACATCTACGGTAGGGGTCTAGAGCCCGAGCGCCCCTACAGGTTCACCGGAAGGACAACTTCCTTTGAGCTTCAAGCCATCCAACTAGCTGCTCGAGAGGCTATAATTCATCTCCGGCACTTGTCGCCCAGAGTTAACTGTCGCTCGTTCCACTACTACCCCAGACGTGAAGGGTATGGTAGGCCACCCCAAGTTACCAACGGAGATCACGAGACGGATCCTGCACTGTTGCACCTAGTGCGCTATGTAAGTGCACTAGAGGAACTGTGCGATCAAATCACTATTGATCTAATCGTAGCTCGTGGAGAGCTGGTTCGTCGAGCCACGGCGAGAGAAGAGAACGAGCCCAACACCGACAACCCAGTCGTGCTATTTGGACACCCGATCGAGTCCCTGAGATCTGCCCCAGCCATAAGCCAAGGTGCTGCAATAACCCCAGAAGTGCTTCGTCGCATATTGGGAGCACACTCCAACGGGATTGTGGCCAACAATCCCCGAGATGGTCCTCATCGCTACCCCGAGCCTGCAGCCCCTCGACCCACTCCAGCTAATTCCGACAACGAGACCCGTGGAGGAGCCTCAAGGCACGCCCGCTTGGATGTAAACGAGGTAGAATAGGTCACCCGAGTTGTATCGAGTCCCAGTGTACCCTCGCTTTGTAATCATGTGGTCTTGTAAGTAAATGCCGCCTGTTGTCGTGCCTCTATTTTAATAGTGGCCTTGCCTGGATACGCCAGTATGCAGTATAAGATTTCTATCCCGGGCATAGTTACCAAAAATCACCCCGTCAACCCCACAGTAACACATCACTATAGTGAAATGTGTGAATCTGTGGCTTGACCCCGACCCTTGGAACAGAGCTGAAAATTTTCTTTACCATTCACCACGGTAAAAATGACCCAGCTCCGGTGCTATAAAAGGCCACCGCGTGACCTTGCCAAGCACCTCTCACCTTGTGCACCACCCTCACAACCATTTCTTGCCATGCCGAGCCCTAGCATTTATCTGAGAACCCCAGATGCAACCCCAGGTAGTTTTGTCAAGATATTGCGGGATTTTACCTGCAGTACCATGGGCGCTACCCAGCCACCCCAGTACGAGCTGTTCAAATCAAGAATTACCCCTTCCACCTCAAGATATTGGGCAGCAGTACACATCCCTCCCGTAAAGTCAAACCAAGACCCAACAGAGGTCTCCTTCGTGGGGAAATCTATGCCAACCTCACAGATGGCCATAGAAGCTGTTGCATACGAAGCGCTTGCTCGCCTTCGATTCGCGGTACCCTATGCCAGCGAACGAGGGTATTATTACTTCCTGAGCCGTGCAGCACCCGGAGGAGTGACATCTTTTCCCGGTGGACGCATTGAGAGAGACCCAGTCCTGGCCAACCTTGTCCAGTACGTCATCGCTCAAGAGCATTTATCCCAACGTGTGATGGGTTATCTTCAGAGCCTCGCAGATTTAAATCCTCAGATCGCCATCGGCAGAGCACTAAGGCCCGACCAGGAGAGACACGTGCATCGACTGGTCAATCCACTTTCCCCGATAGAAGAGGAGTGTATCCCAGTACCAGAGATGTTTTCTAGGGACCCCATCCAGTTACCTTTGCCATTTTAGACGTTGCTGCGGTGTTCATTATTGCGACATTTATTTATGTGTGTGACTTATGCGTGATACCCTGAGTTTGTACGATGAGTCAATTATTTGGTTTCTATTAATGTGTGTAGTTTTTGTTGTGGTTTATGCTCCTTTAAAATTAACTGTTTTTCCCTCGCAAAATTCTGGAGTGAGATTCCTTTTACCTGAGTTGCTAGATCTGCCCCTTCTCACGACATGGATTATTTAATTTCACACAGCACCGCGCAGCAGACTCACAACCATTATCTTTCGGACACATATACTGTTTGCAAAACTTTGCAACAGTGTTGCATCCAGCTAATCACCCCCTAACAACGGTTAGCACCCGGCACACCCCACCTACTCCTCGTGATCACCACCACCGCGGAGAGCCAACCCCCGAGCAGCAGCGTCGCGACGCTCATCGAGGATCATCGCGCACAGGAGCACGGAGAGCCCCAGCAGTGTCGCCAGCCCTACGCATATCAGGATCGCAAACCAGTCCGGCATCGCCTCCGCCATTAGAGCCTAACCCGAGCTTCTGTAAGCAGTAATGGAGGGAGAAGGAGGAGGAGAAGTGAGGCCAGGTGTGAGGAAGAAGAGAGAGGCACCCCGGCCGTTTTTATAGCTCGAGCTCGGTGTACGGTGGGCGAAGTCCACCAACGCTGCTCGTCGCCGATCGCCGGTGTTCGGAGTCGAATCCGCGAGCAGTGCCGACAGCGCGCTGGCCCGCGAGGTGAGTGCACGCTGCACCGGCAGCTAGCACGCCACGCACTACCACGGTACGGCCTAGATGCCCTACGGGCTAGGCGTCGCTGGTGGAGAAAGCGCGCGGGAGAGAGGAAGAAGAGACTGACAGTGGACCCCGGGTCCACCTGTCGGCCAGAGAGAGCACTGTGCTCTCGGGTACAACCAGCGTATATTTAAATTTAGAAATTATTCTAAATTCATATCTAGCATAGAATCTCACGATTTTGTCCCGAACCGTAGACTTTTCCACGCAGCACCAGTTTTCACACTGTGGTTTTTCACCACTTATTGCCCTCTCACTGTAGCCACATTTTTACTGCTTATTGCTCTTCTTAAAACAGCTTTTAACAAATCTCGAGGACGAGATTTTTCTTAATGGGGGTAGTGTTGTGACACCCCAAAAATTTGGCCTTGTTTTAATGAATTAAAATTTTTGCCATGAATTAAAACTTTAATTTCTGAGCTCCATTTTGATTTTTTTTAAATCATTTCCTTCCCTGTTATGATGAGTTTTTCCCAAAGTGAAAACCTTTCAAATATGTTATTGGACTTGTTTAACCTCTTAAGAAAAACTTTTCTTTTATCAGTATAACTACTTACCTAATTAAGTTGCTTGATCTTTACGTTCTTGAAAAATGATTTTTCAAGGTTATATGGCCATATTTGAACTACAACCATTTGATAAATTCACTTAAAATTCCAACCAAAATTTGGAGATGTCATGTGATGTTTTTAAATCACTTTTATGCAAAAATATATTTTATTCATGAAATATTTTGAGCTCTACACTCAATTTTTCTTCTCTGGTCCAGAGTGCAATTTGCACTACAACCCTTTTAAATAATTCTTTCTAGCCTCCACCAAAATTATGGGATATTGGTAGTATCATATGATTCAAGTTTATGCAAAAACCTGGTGTTGTTCTTTGAAAATTTTGAGTGAATCAACCTCATCTTCATTCTGGTCCAGCCTTGTGATTTCTACTACAACCCTATTTAATTTTGCTCCAATGATCTTGTGGTTTCTCCCACTTGTAGGCAGCCCTACCAAACCCCTAAATCCAGGAGCATGCACCCATTGGATTAATTTTGGTTCATGAAATAATGTCATTTATTTCCTGTCCAGAATTGTAGTTTTGCAAAACTTGCACTAGCAAGTTTCTGCTTTTGGCCAACTAACCTCACCACTCTCTCTTGCATCTAAAGAGACCACCATCTGGAAGTTTTGGCCACCCCAAGAGTTGCCTAGGTGCATGTGGCATTCTATCGAGCACCCTGTAGGCATGACCAGTTTTGACATGAGTTTTGGCATTTCACTGTGAGCTTGCACCTCTGATCAAACTAGCATGTCCACTAGACTCCCAGTTGCTCCTAACCTCGATCTGGTAAACCCCAACCTCACCTGCGACCTGTAGCATGCCGCGGCATTGTGTCGAACATCTCCCGTGCGTGCACTGGACGCGTCCAGAGCGCGCGTAATTGCACGATGCCGCGCCCGAGCCGACACGCTGGCCCCCTGGCTTTGGCCCACACGGCAGCACCTCGCCACGCACTCCCCGCCTCGCAGCATCGCGCCAAACCACCCTGGCACGCTACAGCGCCGCCGCCAGGGCATTCTTGGCGGCACTCCGGCGTCCGCAGTGGCTCCAGCCACGGGCAACGCCGCCCAAACCCCTCCCGCTCGCCACCTGGCCCCTGGAGCAGCATGAGCTCATCCGCAGCCATGTCCTCTAGCGCTCGTCGCCGCCACGATGCCCTGCTGCTACAGAACGTCGGTTCGCCGGAAGCTTATCCACGGCCGCTGCGGAACCGCCTTGCCTCGCTTATAAATGGACGCCCTGGGCCGTTCCCGCACACTGGCAACCTCAGGCCACCCCAATGACGCTTCCCCAGCTCGCCAATCGACCCAGGAGAGCTTTCTTCCCCATCTCCGGTAACTCCTGCCGCCGCCACTGCCCCGGCCATTCCGGCACCACCAGGGCCTCCCCCTCTCCATTCTCTTCGCCAGAAACTTCCTCATCCTCCCGTGAACCCATCCCCCTACACAATTTTGATCGGGAACCACCGTAGCCCCAAATCCATCTTGCTCCCGAAGCTTCCCTCCGCCGTGGAGCTCGCCGCTGGCGATATCCTCCACCTCCGACGACCCTACGACTACCGGAGTAACCACCTCGGCCCCTGAATCCACTGGTGGCCTCAGCTTTCCGAACGGAGCCACCATTCGCCGGCGATGATCGCCGGAGCCCCGCTCCACTCGGGCAGAGGAGGGAGACGACGCGGGCGACTGGTCAAACCTGACCAGTGGGCCAGGCGGGCCCATCGTCAGAGACCCAGCGCCGGTCCACGTGGTTAAGTGGAGGCGTAAAGCCTCAAGTACGCCTCCTCTGCACCGAAAGCGTAATCTCGTTTGAAATGTTTTCTTTTTCTATTTCTTTCTAAAAACAGATTTGACCAAATCTTTGACTGGCTATAACTTTTTAAATATAACTCCAAATGAGTTCATTCTTTTTCCTACCTCTCTCAAATATTGTCTAGTTTATTTTAAGATTTATTTGAAAATTTTCCAAACAATTTTTTTGTACTGTTTTTGAAATGTGTGTTAATTCAAATATATTTTAAAATAGGATTTTGGAGAGAGAGAAGAAACTTTCAAAAGTTTTGGAGAGCACCTCACCCCTCCACAACTTAAAGGCAAGCATTCTGAACCCTGGCATAATGTTTTTGGTGTGTTATTTGACACGTTTATAACACCACCTTACTTCGAAGGACTTGTTATTTCATGTGACATGATCATTTGCATGGAAGCATATTGGTGATTTCCCCGCTGTTGGAAATGAATATAATTGTGATGGTAATCATCCTCATGTGCCTTGCATGCATGCCGGAAAGGAATCCGGGAAAGCCTCGGCCTTGGGTAGGCGTGAGCTTGTCGCCGGTCCCCGTCGGGATGGTTATGTCTGGTATGGCATGGTAAGGTATATTGAGTGGTGTTTTTGTTGATTGAAATATATTTGTTTACATGTCATGCAGGGAACTTATAAACCTCCTGAGTCGACCGTAGACCGAGTCTTGTTTCCAGTAACCCCCATACTTGCTATGTACTACCACTTGTCCCTGCCGCAGGTAGGGTATGGTTCAGTAAGTCGTCAACCCCTTTCAAGCACACACCGTACAGAGAGGCCATGGTGGAAGATATCGGTTGTAGCCGGTAGGCATGCGACCTAGTCCGGGGGCATGGGTGTTTCCGGTTGGGACCGAGAGGGGAGGCCACCCCTTAGAGCGCGCGATATAAATTTGATCCCATGCTACGCGAGGTTGTAGCCTCCCCACTTAGAGTTTTGCTTAACAAGTGTCGTGGGTGATTCCAGACACCGATGAGTTAAGCTGGTGTGTGCAAGTTAGGCGTGTTTTCAACTAAAAGACCGTAGACGGAATTAGTCCCGATGGACTAAAGGAATCCGTTACTCGTGGGTAAAGAGTACACCCTCTGCAGAGATTAAACCTATTCGAATAGCCGTGTCCATGGTTAAGGATTACAGTCTGGGATGGGTCAAGTATTGGTCTTAGTGTCGGTCTTCGGAGGAGATATTGTTAAACCAGAACTTGGACCGTGACTTGTGACTTGTGAAGATTATGATTATTATCTTGTGATGGACTAACTCGTTGCATTATTTATATTATCGAGTATCCCTGGGACGGTTCCACCTCCTGGATATTCATTGTGATTATTTACTCTAAAAGCCCTTTATGTGGTGTCGCTCAGACGCCCGACTGTGGCATTTCTTTTAAAGCCCTTTATGTGGTGTCGCTCAGACGCCCGACTGTGGCATTTCTTTTAAAGCCCTTTATGTGGTGTCGCTTAGACGCCCGATTGTGGCATTTCTTTTAAAGCCCTTTATGTGGTGTCGCTCAGACGCCCGACTTTGGAATTTCTTTTAAAGCCCTTTATGTGGTGTCTCTTAGACGCCCGACTGTGGCATTTCTTTTTAAGCCCTTTATGTGGTGTCGCTCAGACGCCCGACCGCGGCATTTTGTTCTCTCTCTATTACCGCTTATTCATGTTGCATATAAATAACCTGCTTGCATGCATAAAAGATGTTTTATTTATGACTGACGATGTGATCATGAATTTTTTCCGTGCATGATTATCAATTATATTACCCAAGTGTTCATAATGTTTGCGAGTACATTCAAAGTACTCACTGGCTTGTCCCTGGCTATTGTCTTGGCCAGATTTCTGCATGAAGAGGAGCGTTACGGTGACAGCCCCGGAAACTAAGCAACGGTGATAGCAGCCTCGCGAAGATAGGAGTCAACCTGGTCAGCTGTTCCCGTTGGAAATGGAGTCCCATACACTGATGATTCACAAACCGCTTCCGCCATCGACCACTAGAAAACCATTTGATGTACTCATAGGCCACAATGGTCTTGTACTACACATTTTGTACTTTTGCTTGGAATTTCTGTAACAAGTTGGTGCCTCATCAGCTAACAGTAATCCTGGGGCTGGTGAGCACAACGGCCATTTTCTGGAAATTTATGTCCGGAAAACCGGTCGTGACAGGCGCGCTTTCCTATGCGATGGACGGAGGTTCCCCTTGGGCAAGCACGGGCCTTGAGGGGCCTGCCTCCCGAGGGGCCGGGCCGGACGATTTCTTCTTCTTCTTGGGGGCGGTCTCGGGAAGCCTCCTGCTTCCGTGATCCGGGTCTTCCAGTGACGCGGCCTGAAAGGCTCGTTCCAGGGAACACACCGCGTCCTTCTCTTCACAGGGCACCGTGATGACTCCGCCACTTCCTGGCATCTTGAGGACGTTGTAGCCGTGGTGAGTTACGGCCATGAACTTGGCCAGCGCTGGGTACCCAAGGATGGCGTTGTACGGCAGGCGAATGTGAGCGACGTCGAAGTCCATGAGCTCGGTGCGGTAGTTGTCGCGTGTCCCGAAGGTGACTGGGAGGTGGACCTGCCCAATCGGGACCGTGGAGCCGTCGGTGACTCCAGAGAAAGGCTTGGTCGGCTGAAGCTAGTTGTAGGGCACTTGGAGATTGTTGAATGTTTCCACGGACAGGACGTTGAGCCCTGCCCCGCCATCGACGAGGGTCCTGGTGACCACCACGTTGCTGATGATTGGGGAACAAAGCATCGGGAGGACTCCGGCTGTAGCTGCACACTTGAGCTGATATGCTGAGCTGAACGTGATGGCACACGCCGACAACCTGAGAGGGCGTGTGGCTTCTAGCTTGGGGAGGACTGCATTCACTTCACGGGCGAACTGCTTGAAGATGCGTTGAGAGGCTGGGGCTTGAGCCCCGCCCAGGATGCAGGCGACTGCGCGCGGCTCCTGGAAGCCCCTAGCCCCCTCGTCCTGATGGCGGCCCTCGTTTCTCCTTGGCTGCGGCTGCGGCGGAGGGAGGCCTACATTGCCTTGCGGGCGATCCTCGCAAGGCTGATCCCTCCAGTCTCCCTCGTGAGGCGGGTCTTGCCAGCGATCCTCGCGAGGTTGATCGCGCCACCCTTGGCACGGGCCTCTGTCTTCCCAGCGTCCTGCGTTCCTTCCTCCTCCTCGACCGTAGCCCCGGTCACCGCGGTCGGGGCGACGACCGGTCCTTCCTTCTCGCACGGCTCGGAGCTCTTGACATTCGTTGGTGTTGTGGGTGTGGAGGTCATGGTACACACAGTACCGACTGCCCTTGGGAGGTTCAGGCAGATCTCTGCCCCGCTTGGTGTCTGGTTCTGCCGCGAGCACGGCAGCCCCCTTGCACTTCACATCCTTGGCCTTGGGCTTCTTCTCTTCCGGGTCTGCGGCAGGCAGCTCGAGGAGGGAGAGACGCCCTTACTCAGCCCTGGCGCACTTGGTTGCCAAGTTGAACAACTCCAAGGAAGTGCACAGGTCTTCATGCATCGCCAGCTCCTCCTTCATCTTGACATCGCGCACGCCGTCGGAGAAGGCTAAGATGATGGCCTCCTCGGTCACCTTGGGAATCTTGAGGCGTGCATTGTTGAAGCGCTGGATATACTTCTGCAGGGTCTCTCCGGGTTGTTGCTTGATGCGGCGCATGTCGCTCACGGCGGGTGGCCGGTCGTGAGTACCTTGGAAGTTGGCAATGAAGCGGGTGCGCATCTCTTCCCAGGAGGAGATCGTGCCTGGGGCCAGGTTCAGGAGCCAGGTGCGGGCCCCGTCCTTGAGCGCCATGGGAAACCAGTTCGCCATGACCTTCTCGTCTCCGTTGGCAGCTTTGATGCCCAGCTCATAGAGCTGGAGGAACTCCGCAGGGTCGGCCGTGCCAACGTAACGAGGAGGCAGGTCTGGCTTGAACTTGCCGGGCCACGCGACGCTGCGTAGCTCGGTGGTGAATGCACGGCAGCCTGCTGTGGCCACGGGAGGCCTTGGGTGATGAAGAGCTTGGTCCTACATGCCCCCACGCGCTGCAGCTGGGAGCAGCGCAGGGTCTTGACGCGCGGGAGCAGGAGCATGGTCGCGACGTGCTGGAGCAGGGAGCGCCCGGGCAGCTTCTTGCGGGCGAGGGACTTCTTGGCAGCTCTGCTCTTGCTGCGCTGGCACCTGACGGAGCAGGTTCCGCCCAGGGGCCACGCGCCTTGGAGCCATGGCGCCTTCTTGAGGAGGAGGCGGCCGGGGCGCCACCGGAGCTTCGTCGCCCGCGCGGGGCGGGGTGCGTTGCAGCGGAACGGACGGCGCATGAGAGCCCCCTGCGGCGCGGACGAGCTCGGCGACGCGGTCGAGCCATTCTTCGTAGACGTCGTCGACAGGATGGTAGCGCAGGAGCTCGTTTGCCGCGATGAGCGCATCTCAAGCCTCCATGGGTGCACGGAGCATGCGGGACGAAGAACCAGCTGGGGTGAGTGAGGGAGTCGCGGTGCGGCCATCTTGCCGCACGGACGGATGCTGAGACGACGCTTGCTGCTCATCCCCCGCCGGGCCGGTGGCGGCGTTGACGGCAGGTGACTGGGAATGGGTGAGGATGCCCGCCGACAGGAGCCGTCTGGGCGACACGGGAAGCGAGAGCGGCCCGGCGCTCGGCGCGGGCCCGACGAGCGTTAGACATGGACACGATGGTCGGAGGAGAACGGGGTGGTGGAAGACGAATTCCGGCGCACCCCTACCTGGCGTGCCAAATGTCGGATTTCGGGTTCCGGCAGACCCTTGAGGTTCAAACATTGGGGTGCGCGCGGAGATTTCGCCTTCTACCTACCTGCACCCCTCCGCCTCGCTGAGATCTAAGCTATGGAAAGAACAGCACAAGAGACACAGGGTTTATACTGGTTCGGGCCACCGTTGTGGTGTAACACCCTACTCCAGTGTGTGGTGTGATGGATTGCCTCTTGGGCTGATGATGATGAGCAATACAAGGAAGAACAGCCTCGCGAGGGTCTACTCTTGGCTGTGGGGATGAACTGCTAGGAGGAGTTCAGTCACCCTTCTCTCTCTCTCTGTGTGTGATGCTACTCGATCCGATTTTTCTCTCTTTTACCCTGTGGGTGGCTAGTCCTATTTATAGGCAAAGGCCCTAGGCCTCTTCCCAAATATTGAGCGGCAAGGGCGCCAACAATTGGCCATTTTGAAGGGGAACATCTGGTACACTTATCCTGACTAAAGTTAGTCCTCGCCTGCCAAAGACTCTGGTGGTGACGCTGGCTTGGGCTCCACAATGACTTCCTCCCTGCTGTTGGACTGGTCTTGGTCTCGTTGTACCGAAACGGGTGCCTTTGTTTGATGCTCTTGCCTGCGCTTGCTCCCTTTGCACCAAAGAGGAAAGGAGGACACTGCGCGGGCTGGCGCCCGCCTGGCGCCCTTGGTCGTCATGGCTTGCGTCACGGGCACCTCGTGAGGTACCTCGCCTTGATTTCTCCGCCTCCTCGCGAGCCAGCCTGATGTGGCCGTGTCTGAGGAAGCTCCGTGTCGTCCGCCCCCGAGGCTTGGCCCCTCGCGAGGGTCTTGGGTCTGTGTTGATGAAGATGGGCCGTGATGGTCCCCCTTTGAGACACGCCGCAGGCAGGCAAGTCTGGGGACCCCCATTCCCAGAATGCCGACACCCACCATGGCGCCTCCGCACTCCGCCTAGTTGCCGCGCACCACCTTCGGCTTGACATTGAAAGTCTTGAGCCATAGGCCGAAATGGGGGCGGATGCAGAGGAAAGCCTCGCACACAACGATAAACGCCGAGATGTTGAGGACAAAGTTTGGGGCCAGATCATGGAAATCCAGGCCATAGTAGAACATGAGCCCCCGGACAAATGGGTGAAGAGGGAAGCCCAGTCCGCGGAGGAAATGGGGGAGGAACACCACCCTCTCATGGGGCCTAGGGGTGGGGATGAGCTGCCCCTTTTCGGGAAGCCGGTACGCAATGTCGTTAGACAAGTATCCGGCCTTCCTCAGTTTTTTGATGTGTCCCTCCGTGACGAAGGAGACCATCCACTTGCCTCCCGCTCTGGACATGGCTGGAGAAGGTTGAGGTGGGGAGTGTGGACTTGGGCACTGGATCTCGAGTACGCGAGAATGGATAAGCAAGGGAGGAAGAAGGCATAGGTGAAAAGGTGGATCCTTATCCCCTTATATGGGTGGACGCAACTACGTGTCCCCACCAGCCTGGTAAAACTCGCTTATCTCCAAGCGCCATAATCAATGGTGCGGTTGGGTTACCCACGCCCGTATTGATGAGAATCCCGGAATAAGGGGACACGATCTCTGCTTTAACAAGACGTGCCAAGGAAACCGCCTCGCATGACGCGCTGATGTGGGATAATAAAACGACTCGGATAAAGGCTTGGCCGTGGTGTGTCACGCTACGGAATACGTCAGCAGATTAGATTTGTGTCAATATTATTCTCTCTATGGCAATATGTGGAAACTTATTTTGCAGAGCCGGACACTATCTTTGTGTTCAAAATCTTCTATGAAGTACTTGGAGGAGGAACCCGCCTTGCAATGCCGAAGACAATCTATGCGCCGGACTCGTCATCATTGAAGCCTGGTTCAGGGGCTACTGAGGGAGTCCTGGATTAGGGGGTGTCCGAATGGCCGGACTATACCTTCAGCCGGACTCCTGGACTATGAAGATACAAGATTGAAGACTTCGTCCCCTGTCCGGATGGGACTTTCCTTGGCGTGGAAGGCAAGCTTGGCGATATGGATATGCAGATCTCCTACCATTGTAGCCGACTTTGTGTAACCCTAACCCTCTCCGCTGTCTATATAAACCGGAGGGTTTTAGTCCGTAGGACAACATACAGAACAACAATCATACCATAGGCTAGCTTCTAGGGTTTAGCATCTCCGATCTCGTGGTAGATCTACTCTTGTACTACACATATCATCAATATTAATCAAGCAAGACGTATGGTTTTACCTCCATCGAGAGGGCCCAAACCTGGGTAAAACTTCGTGTCCCTTGCCTCCTGTTACCATCCGGCCTAGACGCACAGTTCGGGACCCCCTACCCGAGATCCGCCGGTTTTGACACCGACAGGTTCCCTATGCTTGGGTGCTTTCATCACCGGAGGAGTGCACAAATAATTCTTGATCATATCAAATGCTTCTTGCTGTTTTGCCCCCAAGTGAAATCAGCATCATTATTTAATCGAAGGATAGGAGTAAACGCATCAACCTTCCCTGACAAATTAGCTATGAACCTCCTCAAGTAATTGACCTTGCCAAGGAACTTTTGCATATCTCTCTTGCATCTTGGAGCTTCCACTTTCTGTATGGCCTCTATCTTTTTGGGATCAATCTCTATGCCATCTTCATGGATAATGAAACCCAAAAACTTACCAGCCGACACACCGAATGCACACTTCAAAGGATTCATCTTCAGTCCATACTTTTTCATTCTTTCAAAAGCCAAACGCAAATCGGCCAAGTGGGATTCAAAAACATCCGATTTGACAACAATATCATCAATATAAACTTCAAGTATGACACCGAGTAAATCATGAAAAATCAAATTCATAGCCCTTTGATATGTGGCGCCAGCATTTTTTAATCTGAATGTCATCACTGTCCACTCGAATAAACCAAGAAAACTAGGGCAGCGAAAAGCTGTCTTGGACATGTCCTCTTCGGCCATAAAAATCTGATTGTATCCGGCATTACCATCTAGAAAGCTAATAACTTTATGTCCAGAAGCATCATTAATAAGCATACCGGCTATTGGCATGGGATACTCATCTTTGGGTGTAGCCCTATTCAGATCTCTGAAGTCAATGCACACCCTCAACTTGCCGGATCCTTTTTTTCCACTTGGACAATGTTAGAAATCCACTTGGCATACCTGCAAGGTCTAATAAAATTAGCTTTAAGCAAACGACCGATCTCTTCCTTGATCCGGTCATATGTTTTTGGATTAAACTTTCTGGCCGATTGTTTATATGGTCTAAAACCAGCCTTTATAGGTAACCGATGCTCCACTAGCTCTCGGCTTAAACCTGGCATCTCATGATATTCCCATGCAAAGCAACAAACATATTCTTTCAATCGCTCGATCAACTTAGCTTTATGATCGGCTCTTAAATTTGCATTTACAAATGTCGGCCTAGGAGTTGAACCATCTCATATATCTATCTCTTCTAATGGATCGGCCGATGTAAAACCTTGTCCTAATTTATCCATATCATCTAACTCTTCTATGGACTCATACATATCGTTCTCATTGGACCGATATTCCACAAGTCGCTTTTGTAACCACTCTGAGTTAGGATCCATTTAAGCATATCATACCTTGGAGCCGATTGCATTCAGTCGGCTTTAAAGAGACGGGCACGAAACCATTCTTGGTTGCGCTGAGAAAATCAAACTCTGACAAGTGACGTCCCATCAAGCAAGTAGCATTTGGGTGTTGCCAATCCACTGACACCTCGGCCAAAGCAACACAGTCCGAGTTATCCGCATGAATGACTTCCACTTCATCATCAACCCACTGGATCAAAAACTGGTGCATAGTGGACGGCACGCACTGGTTTGCATGAACCCAATCACGGCCTAGTATGACATTGTAGTTACCTTGCACCTCAGCGACAAAGAATGCGGTAGCCAAAGTTTTACTTCCCACCGTGAGCTCCACATACATCACACCTTTGGCTTCAGTTTTCTCTTTGCCTTCAAATCCATTGAGCACCATGTTGGTCTTTATCAACTCTTCATCATGCAGCCCCAATTTTTTGAAGACCGAATACGGCATAAGATTCACCACAGCACCACCATCAACAAGCATCCGAGTGAGCAGTGATCCATTGATATGACCTCTGAGATACAACGGTTTCAGATGCGTTACTGGGTCTTTTGGCTTCTCGAATATTGCATTTTTAGGGCCAAAATCCAGCTGAGCCATCTCCCCTTCCTCATTGACAGCACGAAACTCACAGGTAAGTAATATACCATATTGATATCCATACCTTCATGAACCGGCGTAGACTCATAGTCCAACATATCATCCTCTTCTTCAAGTGCATCCACCGATTCTGAAATTTGTCCAAGTGAAGGAGAAGTAAGAAGTGTCACAGACGATGTAATAGCTGTCGCATCGTCCTCCTTTGGTGGCGCAGGTGCTGCTGTGATAGGTGTAGAAGCAACTGCATCTTGTATTTGCTTAGGCCTCCACACTTGTTTTGTAGGCACCATGGGCTGAGTGTCATTGAACAACTTATCCCTTTGCTTCTCGGCTTCTTGTTTTGTCATCTCTTGACTCCTTAACCTCTGTAGTTTCCTCTTTTGTGTTTTTGTCAGCCCTGGAGGACACCACTTTGGCTGAGTGTATTTAGGATCTCTCATCTTTACTTGGCTGGTGTTTCCTTCAAGGTCATTAGCCGAGTACTTTGGCGCGATAGCAAGTATCGGCTCAGTCGGATCGTTATGCATAATCGGCTGTTGTATGGCAAATGTTTCGGGGCCCAAGATGAGTGAGTCAGTATTGGTTTTTTCCTTGACTTTGCTTGACTCGACCATTGTAGCACTTGGCAATTTAACACGCCACTCTTGCTTGCCGACCCTTTTTTGATTATCTTGCACTGGCCGATTGACACCATTGTTCAAATGACCTCGTGTGGGATAAGAAAGTCTCTCACAAACGGGCCTCCTTGGTTTTTCCCAACCCAGATGAAAATCATAAGGGGCCATTGGGGGCTGCCTCCATCCTCCATTGAAGTCCCCCGCGTAGTATGGCACATAGGGGGGTGGCGGCATCCATGGTCCTGGCGCCCACGACCCATATGGCCTTGCATGATGCTGAAATTCTTCCCGAGGAGGTGACCTTGAGCGCTTCCAATTTGATGACCGGTTAGAGCTAGAACCGGCCGCATGATTGGCATACTTTGACAACAACATATCAAAAGTTGGCTTGATTTTCTTGTGCTGCACTTTTGCCTCATTCCTCTTCCACTTGCCAACTTCTGGACTCTTGGGTTTGACAAATTTAACTCGAGTATTTTCTTGCACTTGTGGTTGCCCCTCGAGTGTAGGATTCTTGATGGTGATTTTGATTGTCTCCTTGCCACAGGGTTGCTTGTCAAGCACAACCTGTCTCCCCAAGACCTTGTCGCCCTCCTTGTCTTTCCTGGGCTCACCAACAATGACATTAGCTTTATTAGCATATTCGGCAACCTCCGGCCGAATGAGTAGCTTCTTTCCCTCCAAATCCATGGTATTCATTGGAAAAGGCTATTTATCAACTTGCATCTCAGAAAAGTTCAATTGTCCGTCACTAATGGCCGATTGTATCTGCCGTCGAAAAACATTGCAATCCTTAGCAGCATGAGAAAAAGAATTATGACACTTGCAATAAGCGTGCCGTTTCAGCTCTTCAAACGGCGGTAATGTATGAGATATTCTAATAATCTTAGCCTGCAACAAAGCGTCAAATATTCTATCACACTTAGCAATGTTAAAAGTAAACTTCATCTCCTCATCACGATTCTTATGAATCGGTTTCAGATCATTGCAAGTAAAGGGTTTGGCCTTAGATGAACAAACAAATTCAGTAGAAAAAACATCACCCTCATCGTCCGAGTGATCACTATCATATTCCACCATATTCATCTTTGGACGATCGGCTTTGTATCTATGCACTTCTTTGAGGTCTTTGCTTCAGCTTTCCTGAGCCAAAGCCCTTTGTAAGACTTGGTTGATATTTAAGAACTCATAGCCTTCTAGATTTTCTCTAATGGGAGTTCTCAAACCACTCAGCACTAGGTCCGCCAAGTCCCTCTCGGTTATCACCAAACTAAAACACCGGTTTTTTGTTTCTCTGAATCTCTTGACGTAATCGGAGACCGATTCATCATGCTTCTGTTTAACCGATGTTAGATGTGACAACTTGAGTTCATTGTCGCTGCTATAAAAGTGATCATGAAACTTCTGCTCTAGCTGCGACCAAACCCGAATGGAACCATGGGGTAAAGAAGAAAACCATGAAAATGCGGTACCAGTTAATGATAAAGGAAATAAATGCACTTTCAATTCATTCAATGAGCCTGCCTCACCTAATTGTGCTAAATATTGACTAACATGCTCCCATGTGGTTTTTTGCCTTCTCCATTAAACTTAACAAAATCTAGAATTTTATATCCTGGAGGGCACTGGATGGCATCAATGTACTCGGGGTACGACTTTTGGTAAATCCGATTCTGAGGTAACTCAACTCCAAAATTCTCTCGAAGCATCTTAGCCATCTCCTCTCTAAAATCAGATAGACCATCATCCATAGTGGATGATGGAGCTTGTGGCAGTGGCATAGGAGGAGTAGGGTTACTAGTTGTAGGTAAGAATTGTGGCATGTAAGTCAACCCATAATTTGGTAGTGGTCGAGTGGTTGCAGCTGTAGGTAGGGTTTGGTTCGGCGTTGCCATCGAACCTGGCATGCTCATGATAGGACTAATGGGTGTAGCCACAATTTGATTTGTATGGGTAGGGTAATAAGCCATCGGCATGGCATGCGCCGATGCAATAGGTAAAGCCAGATTAGGGTTTTGCACACTAGCAGCTACACCATCATTACGACTAGACGATTGAGATGTATTCTTCTGAGCATTATTATTTTCTATGAAAGTTTGGTATACTAGATTGTTACCATCAGCAATACGACTTTCAATCTCAGCCCACTGCTCAGGAGACAAGGCAGTACTTATAGAGGGTTTAACCTGCTCGGCTTTAAGAGGAGGGAACTTGATTTCTTCAATCAGAGTGATGTTGCCTTGGCGATCCTTCTTGAACTTTGCAAGGAACTCCTACGAGTCCTTCTCCTCGCGCGCCTTCTTGTACTCCTCATAAACTTGGTGATGATCGGCCGATATCTCATCAAGACTGGGCTTAATGATGTTATCGGCGTCTACCTCAGATGGCTTGGGAATATCAGACATGGTGGATGATGACGATTGATCTTCGATCCCCAGCGGAGTCGCCAAAAAGTGTGTTGACACACGAACACGTCACGTGTACCCTCGACGCCGGGGGTTATGCACCACAGCTCACGTCGAAGGAGACCCGACCGACAGCGCGATACGCAAGACAGTCGGCGGGCGCTTTTGCAGACCCGAAACCCCGCGCACCCGGGAGGGACCACGTCAGGGATTGCAGCGGCTATGGGCTGCCCTAGGTCGATTCGTTCGCCCCTAGAGCCTCGGGATTCGTAGCTCTCAAACACGAAGAACAGCGAAGAATGAGAGAAAAACGGTGGAGAGATAAAACATAGATAAAAAAGTAGTATATTGATTTGTTCGATTGTGTGTTGTTCAATCGGCCGTCACCCCCAACATATATAAGAGGCGTCTGGACTTCCCGTACAAGCAAGGGATTCATCTAGGCTTTCGTTAAAAGAAAATTACATCAATTCACGACCTAGAGTCCTAGTTCTGGTCCCACTTGGATTCAGCCCGAATCTGATCCAATCTTCTGTCTTGCTCCTTGCGCGGGCCGTGGAATCTGCATATGACTGCCGATGGAGACGGTTCAAATATCAATTTTGTACGCTTCGATGAGGCCAACAATTCGTATGTTGATCACTTTTCCAAATAAGGCCATCTTGAATACTCCACGGGGTCATCTTTAATTTCGAGTCGGACTCGGTCATGTAGCTGACTGGAGCATCCGACTCTTGTAGCGTCTCTGCAGGTCGTATACTACGTCGGATGATGATGACTCCAAAAGAAAAGTTGACCATTTCGACGTTACGAATAACTTTCATTTTGAACACTTCTTCATCCGAGTCCATCTAGATAATCATTTGAGCCCATCTTCAGCTTCTGGTCGGATTGGCCTTGACAGTTTCCACCCAGCAAGCTCTTTCCCGGAAAGCTTTTCAGCCCCAGCAAGGTCTTCGCCCGGCAAGCTTTTCCCCTCGGTAAGCTTTCCTCCCCGGCAAGGTTTCACACCGGCAAGCTTCTCCGCCGGCAAGCTTTCCACGCCGGCAAGCTTCTCCGCCGGCAAGCTTTCACGCCGGCAAGCCCTCACATCGGCAAGGTTTCATTCAGCCGGCAAAGGCCGAATACTTTCTCACTCAGGGCCGGCCCGTGAAGTGTTGCCTCTAACTTTTGCATACGAACCCGGATTCATGACCATGCAAAAATCTAGTGTCAACAATTTGTACAGAAGCGACGATCGAGGTCGAGGCCCTGAGAAAGGCCCTGGGCAAAGCTGAGGGGAAGGCTGTCCAACAACAAGCCGCCCGTAAGAAGCTCAAGGCTCGGGTCGGGGAGGTCCAGCAACAGCTCCAAGACATGGTGAAGAAGTGTGAAGCTTTGGAGCACGAGGCGTTGGCCCGAGAGGCCGAACTTATCAAGGCTCGTCAGAGCTCAGAGGCCGCATGGAATGAGGCCTGGGACCCTCTCCAGGAGATCTAGGAGGCGAAGAAGATCACAGCAGGTAAGGCATTTAACATGCAAAGCAAGTATGTGGACAGGAAGTACCTTTTACTAACCCGGATTCGGAGTTGCCCAGGGGCTTTTGTGGATTTGCTGCGCAGTGTATCCGATGTTGCGGAGTTCTTCTGAGCCAGGGAAGGGGATTCTTTGGAGAAGCTGTTCTGGTCGCAGTATGCTGTGCCAGCACATCCAGTGGCCTTTTCCAATCAATTGAAGTAGTTGGTCGAGCTGCATAGGGTGGCCGAACTAGCCATGAAGGATTTCATAATCCGATTATGGCCAACCGAAGCTATACCTAGTAGTTATTTCAGCCTTGTGAAGCGGGTGGTGGAGGCTTGTCCGCGGCTAGACATCGTCAAGCGATCCATCTGCATCGAGGGTGCCCGCATGGCCTTCGCTCGTTGCAAGATGTGGTGGGCGAAGATGGATGCCGTCGAGGTGGCCAGGGGGCTGCCGGAGGGCAAGGAGCACCACACACCCGAGCGATATTTTGCGGATCTCCTAGAGGGATCTCGACTTGTAGCAACGCAGTGCAGGCAGGGCGTTATTCTCGAATGAATACATCCATGTTTTGCCTTGTATGAACAAATCTGCCTTGTAATATATAATTTTTATTATATTTTGATTGTTTCCTCCTGTGCGGCCGTGTTGTATGAAATCTGAGGGTTAACCAGTCGTCGGCGTCAGCCCTCGAGTAGGTAGTACGGAGGTGTTCGGGATGGAATCTAAACAATCTTGATCCAATTATATGGTCCTTGAAGGAGTTGTTTAGCGTAGCGAACCAGGCAACCAGACTATGCAGCTTGAACGCCCTCACATAGCCATAGGAGTTTTATAATAAAACATAAGCGCAACCCCTGGTATACAAACCAGAGTGCTGTCAGCGTATGATTGGGAAGTATCGATCCTTCACGAAATGCGGAAAAATCTCCAACGATTTGAGACCTCCGAACAGCTGACCAGCTCTCGCCGCATCATGACAGTCAGTTTTCGGCTTTCTCTACTGAGGTGCTCATTCGGTTTAGACCAGGACACAATCGCAGTAGTTCTCCCTTTACTACCCTATTCGATGTAGCAGAACGTAGGGTAGCAAGCACAGGAGCCGGGCAACCCAACTATTGAGCAAAGACATGATTCGGAGCCAATGCATATAATGCTAAATTCGGGGTGCCGAACTATACTTATAGGAAGTGTTCGGACTTTTGTTGCCGTAGTGTAAGGTGCTATAAAGCCCCTGGCAAACGTCAAACGTACCAAAGTGTACGGGTGCTACCTGATGGGCTTATCCACAGGGAATCTGAAAAAGAAAAGAGAGAAAGAAAACAGAAAAGACATAAAGGTAAAAAGCTGGGGTCCTAAAGCTCCAACTACAAACTATTTTCATTGTAATGTAATTAGTACGTCAAGGCGCATTGATACAAATAGTGCAATAAGAAATAGACTATTTAACATGCCAAAACCAGGGGAGAGCTGCATATGGGTCCTAGAAAACAGGTAGAGTTATCATTAACAGAATCAACTAAAAAGTTTCCCATATGTCCGCGCTTCTTGTCGTCTTGGTGTATTTATCCTACAAGAGGACCGATGTCCAGACCCCCCGATGGGGCCTATGGGATTGAGACCTGAAAGGAAAACAAGTAAAAGTGAAAGTATGTGTGTATCCGATGTCGGTTGAGCCGTGCCATGGATCACAAGTTATCTGTGCCTCCGTCAATGCCCATGGAATTTGAAGTGTGTAGTTATGTATGTGCGGCACGAATGCCACCACTTGATCGGGACTGAGACGGAGGCCGGATTGCTATTCGAGCTCCTGACGAGCCGAGCTCTCCTGCTGTAGAGTAGTTCGGACCCTCTTAAGGGTGTCCGCGGGCTCGGTAGCCGAATGAAGGTTCTGCTTGAGAAGGCCGCTCTGTACTTCTGTTGCTAGGGCAGCTCTGCGCTCTTCTGTGCGGAGAGATCATTCCGTATTGCCATTGACTGTTATGACGCCGCGTGGACCGGGGATCTTGAGCTTGAGATAAGCATAGTGTGGCACTGCGTTGAAACGAGAAAATGCAGTTCGTTCGAGCATTGCATGATAGCCGCTGCAGAATGGGACGATATCGAACATTAACTCTTCGCTTCGGAAGTTGTCCGGAGATCCGAAGACAACCTCTAATGTGATTGAGCCCATACAGCGGGCCTCTACACCTGGTATGACTCCTTTAAAGGTAGTCCTTGTAGGCTTGATCCATGATGGGTTAATGCCGATTTTCTGCGCTGTATCCTGATAGAGCAGATTGAGGCTACTACCACCGTCCATAAGGATGTGAGTCATGTGAAACCCATCAATTATTGGGTCTAATACTAGTGCAGCTGAGCCCTCGTGACGGATACTGGTCGGGTGGTCCCGGCGATCGAAAGTGATCGGGCACGACGACCATGGATTGAATTTTGGGGCGACTGGCTCTATCGCATAGACGTCCCTAAGCGCACACCTGCACTCCCTCTTGGGGATGTGGGTGGCATATATCATGTTCACCATTTTGACCTGAGGGGGAAACTTCTTCTGTCCCCCTGTGTTCGGCTGCCATGGCTCGTTGTCGTCATCCTCGCTTTGTGATCCTTTTTCCCTGTTCTCGGTGTTTAATTTGCCGGCCTGTTTGAAAACCCAGCACTCTCTATTTGTATGATTAGGAGGCTTGTCGAGGGTGCCGTGAATCTGGCATGGACAATCAAGTACGCGGTCCAAGATGGATGGGGCCGAATTGTTCTTTTGGAACGGCTTCTTCCGCTGACCGGACTTAGAGCCACTGAATCCGGTGTTGACCGCCGTATCCTCGGTGTTGTCACCGCTATTTCGGTGCTTGTATCTATTGCGTCGAGACTTGTCATTGTTATTTTTAGCTTCAGGGGTGCCGGCGTCGCTTGCATTGTTTTTGCTACGGGCCAACCTACTGTTCTCGCTCGCACAAAAGCGGGTCAGTAGTGCCGTGAGGGCCGCCATGGATTCTGGCTTTTCTTGGCCGAGGTGGCGAGCGAGCCATTCATCGCGGATGCTCTGTTTGAAAGCTGCTAGAGCTTCAACATTCGGACAGTCAACGATTTGGTTCTTTTTAGTTAGGAACCTCGTCCAGAATTTCTTGGCACTCTCCGGGCTGCTGGACTATATGGCTCAAGTCAGCAGCGTCCGGAGGTCGAACGTATGTACCTTGGAAGTTTTTGAGGAAAGCCTCTTCCAAGTCCTCCCAACTGCCAATGGAATTGTCAGGCAGATTGTTTAGCCAATGACAAGTGGGCCCCTTGAGTTTGAGAGGGAGGTATTTGATGGCGTGGAGATCATCTCGGCGTGCCATATGGACGTGGAGAATGAAGTCTTCGATCAACACCACGGGGCCCGTGGTCCCATCGTATGCTTCTATGTTCACGTGCTTGAATCCTTCGGGGAATTCGTGATCCAGGACCTCATCAGTGAAGCAATGAGGGTATGTGGGGCCTCTGTATCAGGTCGTATCATGACGCAACTCTGATGAAGTTCGTCTGCGGTGTTCGGCATGCGCATGACTGGGTTTGTCACGTTCGAATAGGTGGCCATTGTCACGTGTCGAGGTGCGTTGTCGCGATCCGTAGATTGATCTGGTAGGTCCTACTCTATTGTTTAGGTTCTGCCGGAGGTCATATGTATGGCCGTGGGCGAATTTACCTTTGCCGGAGTGACGAGGCAGGGCGGGCTAGTGTTCGGCATGAGCTGCCGTTTTGTCCTGACCATGCGGTGGTCGGTCAGCCGCATTGTATGATGGTGGTATATATTCCGGTGCTTCCTCGTCGAACTGAGGTAGAAATTTACGCTTTGGGTAGCTTTTGGTTGGGCGCTTGAGGCCGTATTCTTTGGCTGCTAGGACATCAGTCCATTTATTGTTGAGCAGAACCTGGTCAGCTTGAAGCTGCTACTGCTTCTTCTTCAGGCTCCTTGCAATGGCTATTAGCTGGCGCTTCAAGCGCTCCTGCTCAAGAGGTTTCTCTGGCACGATGAAATCCCCGGTGCCGAGGCTCACCTCGTCCTTGGAGAGAGGAAGGTAACTATCATCCTCCGAATCTTTGTGCGTGGCCTGTTTAACAGGGCTAACCTGCGCATCTTCCCGTTCATCTTGTTCATTTGTTGTGTTAATGGGGTCTTCGTTGTCTTCGGCACCTTCCAGAGTGTCATCTTCTCCTGTGCCGGTGTTGCTATCTTTACTGCGGCGTGACTTAGAGCGGCGCCGCTGACGCCGGTGCTTGGACTGTATTTCGGAAGGTTTATCCTCAACTGGGTCTTCCTTGTCATCGCCGCTATTTTCCTTTGGTGCATCCACCATGTATACGTCATACGAGGAAGTGGCCATCCAGCGTCCGATGAACGGCGGGTTCTGGTCTTCTTCTTCCCCGGCATCGTCGTCCATACCGTCGATGTCCTCGGAGTCGTAATCAAGTTCGTCGGTCAAATCCTTAACCGTGGCTATAAAGTGGGTTGCGGGTGGGAAGCAAAATTCTCCACCGTCAGCCTCTAGTTCGAGCCAGATATAGTTCGGCTGAGAGTCCTCCGCTAAGGACAGACTTTTTAACAAGTTCAGCACATCGCACAGAGGCGAGTGTTGGAAGATGTCTGCGGTGCTAAATTCAAAGATCGATAAATGATCAAGCTCGACGTCTGCGGGCTCGCGCGGTTCGGAACCTACAGTCGGAGACAAGTGCGGTGTTCCGGTGGCATAGACATCGAGTGAGACTAGGTCCATGTGCGGCTCCAATGCCGTGGAATCTGCGGCCTCCATGGTGGGGTTAATCCTCCCATATTTGGATGGAGCGGCCCGCTCCAGCTCTCTTGATGGAGGTAACACCCTACGTCCTGCTTGATTGATATTGATGGGTATGAGTATTACAAGAGTTGATCTACCATGAGATCGTAATGGCTAAACCCTAGAAGTCTAGCCTGTATGACTACGGTATTCAGTATCCCCTATCCGGACTAAGTCCTCCGGTTTATATAGACACTGGGGGGATATAGGGTTACATAGAGTCGGTTACATAATATGGAATCTTCATAGTTGTTCGCCAAGGAGAGTCCCATCCGGACCCGGGTACAGTCTTCGGTCTTCATATCTGCACAGCCCATCAGTTCGGCCCATCGATAACAGGCCGGACGCCCGAGGACCCCTTAGTCCAGGACTCCCTCAGCCGCCACGACCATCGTTCTCCTCCTCGATTGGTAATGTGTGTATTGAATCACTTAGCAGTACATGTGCGGTTCCAATTTTGTTCATACCTACCCTTCAAATTTCCTGGGTGCTATTGTTCCCGTAAAAGTAATTGGTTATAGCCTCCATTGTCCAACATAATATCAACTTGTAATTGTGCATCGCTCCTGTATCGCGCTGTGCTTGGGTAGGTTTTTCATCTGCAACCAGTAGTGTGGCAAATGATGGAAAGTTTTTTAGAACTAGCAAGATGCCCATGCGTTGCACGCATCAAGATGCATTTGTATGAGTAGTTTATCTTGTGGGAGAAGAGGATGGATGAGGGAAGGCCTTATTTGCAAATCTGGAGAGGGGTGTGGGCATCTTTTTGCCAAATTTCCATTGTTTCCTTCCTATCTGTCAGATATAAATCAGACGGCTTATATTGCAGGATGGCGGGCACACCATCATCACCAACTCTATTTTTATAAGAAAAAGAGTAGAGAGAAAAAGTAGAGAGTAGAGAAGTAGAGATAAATATTAAATATTAAATAAATATAAAAGTAGAGAAGAGAGTACAGATAGGAGAGACGTCGGGAAAGGATTGCGCGCGCGTGGGAAAAAGCGGCTGGGCATACGCTAGTTTTGGCACCCGACGTCCGGTGCGCTTTATAAAATCCAACGCCCTCCCACCGCTCTCTGCCTTGCCACCGCTCTCTCCCCGCTCTATGGCTCGCCACTGCTCTCTCCCTGCTCTTTCTTGCCTCGCTGCTGCCGCGCCACCATGCCGTCGTGTCGCCGGGAAACTTGCGGATACCGCGGCGTCCGCCGCGCCCCTCCGGCGGCTTCTCCACCGAGATCCAGTTCTGCGAGATGCGCCTCGGCCTCGGCAATTTTGACACCACCAATGAGGCCGCCCAAGCGTACGATGCGGCGGCATGGCGCCTCCGGTGGCCTAATAGAACATTGAACTTCCCCAACGTGCCGATGTGGGAGCGGGCACAGGAGCTCGTGCCTCTACCGCAGCTTATCACTAACGAGGATTGTCGCGACAACCGGAGGCGGGATCACCGTCTTGGAATCATCGAGATGGACGAGGAAGCCATGGCGCTGTGGCGCCAACGCTTCCCGTAGGACATCATCAACGAGCGAGAGTTCTACACGCAAAGGAGGGCGGAGAGGGATAAGAGGAGGGCGGAGCGAGCCGCCTATCGCGAGGACAAGCGTAGGCGAAAAGCGGATGCTGAATTCAACATGAGGCTGGGAGCAGCGTCGCCCTGGGAATCCGACGATGATCTGTATCTTCACGCCTACAGTCAGACGTCGGAGGAGGACATCACTGAGGAGGAGTCGGACGACGAGGAGTAGTTGAATAATCTATTTTTTATCTATCTATGGTGAGAACTATCCTCTACTCTCTAGTCTCTACTCTCTATCTCCACTTCTCAATCTCAGCACTGTAAACGCTTTTTTAAAGCGCCACACATTGTGATTCTATTGGAGAGGCTCTAACATGGCAGACGAGTGCTTTAATGTTGCCCACAAGATGCGCGAGTATTACTAGTAGTATATTTTTCTTGCCATGTTGAGATTTTAAAACAACGAGTGCGAACATGCAGAGGAGCAATGAAGATCAAACACGGGATATTGGGGACATCTTCAAGGAGCGTGGCAAGTTAAAGAGGAGCTGCACGAACCTGTAGAACGAG
The DNA here is from genome assembly GCF_003073215.2 of Triticum urartu. NCBI lineage: Eukaryota > Viridiplantae > Streptophyta > Magnoliopsida > Poales > Poaceae > Triticum > Triticum urartu. The sequence goes on along the minus strand of NC_053024.1, from coordinate 71,540,368 downwards.
CTTTGGTAAGTAACACCCTTTCCATTACTTTCGTTTAGCCTCGTGTTCTTCGATGTGTATATGTTGTAGTTTATGTTTCTCTTAAGCCTCATGTTCTTTGATGTGTAATAAGAAGAGTCTTAATCGTACTAATGCTTTCATTTTTAGCTTGATGTAGGAAGTGGGTGTTCTCACCTTGTAGTCTGTTTTTATATTTTTCCTTTTGAATTCACTTCTCCTAGTTTTTTTTATCTGGCTTCTACTAAATGGATCTGGGTTGCTAGTATTGATCTATAAAAGAAGTAACTTCATGTCAGGATGCAGTTCCACCGAGGAGGGAAGTATGGTCAACCTCGAGATCATGTTTCCAAAATGAGGCTGGATTACACGCAAGGTGCCAGTTCCCTAATGATGCTAGATTAGACACAAGGTGAAAATTCCCAGATGATGCTAGATTACACATAAGCCAGGTGGAGTCGTCAGCTGTTCGTGTCCTCGTGGCTCTAGTAGAGGCTGAAAGAAAGCGTGCAGCATCCCTTGAGAATGTAGCTAAGTTCCTGAAGAAGCAAAAAGAGCAATCAGATGCTCTCTTCACCCATGCCAAAGAAGAGATGGAAGAAGCAAGAAATAAGCTAGCAGAGGCAGAGCAGGCTAGGCGTCTCCTGCTATCTAAAACTGTTGTCAATACAAAATTTCCTTCATAGTAGCTAGGTTCAAATGTTTATCCAGTCAGGATGCCTATTGTGATGTCCGTGTATCTACTGATGTGGCACAAAATAGTTTTTTCAGGTCATGTAATAACAGCAATTACTTTCCAAACAATAACAGACGAAGCATTGGACATGGTATAGTTCACGCGCTAGCCCGACATTCCAAGTACAACTTCCACATGAAACTCATGTTCACAGATAGCTGCACATTCATACATAATGTCCACAACCATGATTCACTTCAAAGCCAAAAAAATTGAGGAGAGTTATGAATAAAGAAAAACCTCTAGTTCCTGCTACCAATGCGAGCACAACAAGTCAAGACCATGCGTAATTAATTATATTTTGGTCATTTTTTGTGTTCTAAAATGCCGGCCGGCTCGCGGAAGGACATGTAGCCGGCACACATGTAGATTCAATGAAGGCTGGTGGGGTAGTCTGAAGCCGATTGCATGCGGCGAGGAGGTGTGTTCAGCCGGGCCTGCAGCGAGTGGGGCCCTCTTGGCCGGCGCGCCGGTTCAGTGCCTGCGCTATGAGAGGTCGCGTCCGTGTTAGAGCAATTACTCCCTCTAGTCCTTTTTTGTTTGGGTATAACAAAATCTCGTTTTCCGTTCACATTTTACAAGTAAAATTCATGGACAAACTTTGACCCAAAATACGATGGGGACTAGTAAACCAGAACAGAGGTAGTAGTTTTTTAATCAAAGAAGGGTTTCCCCTTCCGGTTTTCATTACTGAAAACCAACATCTAAATCTAAACCATAGTATTTGCCCTAGAACTACCAGGTTCAACATCTCGCAACATAAACCCATACAACCATACGCCAAGGAGGTACATAGTACTATGAATTCCATTTTCGCTCCATACAAATCGTTCTAAAAACTACCTAGTACTTATAACACGCCATTGAAAATCATAACTCTTAACCCCGCTAAAAATGATATTTTAAATGTGGCTACTCGATTTGTGGCAACTGGCGAGCCACCGCGTCCAAGTCGTTCACCTGTGGTCCCGACTATCAACTCCTACGGATCAAATTATCACGCGAGCTGACTATTCCTACAAAGGTCCGCTCCACCACGTACCCGGTACCTGCCGTTCCTAGTAAATTTGTATGTGCCAAATTCTAAACCTCCAAATAAACATTCTGTTTTGTCTGCTCGAATAGCTCATGTATCAACTAGGGCTGTCTGTATATCTTCCATCCTAGGCGGGTTATTCTCAAGAGGAGTGGACTCCGCTCCTCATTCACGAGAAAATGGCTGGTCACCGAGATGCCCAGTCCCATGCTCAAATCAAATCAAAATAATTGCCAAAAAAACTCCCCCGGGATTGTCGTTAGTTGGAGGCACCCGTTGTTTTGGGTAAGCCATGGATTGATGCTTGTTGGTGGTTGGGGAGTATAAACTTTACCATTCTGCTTGGGAACCGCCTATAATGTGTGTAGCATGGAAGATATCGAGATCTCTCGGTTGTTATGTTGACAATGGAAGTATACCGCTCAAAATATTATTCATCTTTATTTCAAAATTGAGCTCTGGCACCTCTACAAATCCCTGCTTCCCTCTGCGAAGGGTCTATCCATTTACTTTTATGTTGAGTCATCATCGTCTTATTAAAAAGCACCAGTTGGAGAACACCGCTGTCATTTGCATCCATTACTATTAGTTTACATTGAGTATGACTTGACTGGATCTCTTTTACCATGAATTACAATGTCTAGTCAGTCCTTGCTCTTTAAAGGTGCTCTGCATTTATGTTTTGCAGTCTCATAAAGGGCTAGCGAGATACCATCTTGTTATATCATATTATGATTGTTTTGATAAAGTGTTGTCATCCGAGATTTATTATTATTGCTCGCTAGTTGATTATGTCATTGATATGGGCAAACATGAGACCTAAATTTTATTGTGAATATGGTTAGTTCATAATCTTTGCCGAAAACTTGAATGCTGGCTTTACACATTTACAACAACAAGAGCAAACAGAGTTTGTAAAAGTTTTTCTTTATCAGTTTCAGTTTATCAACTAAATTGCTTGAGGACAAGCAAAGGTTTAAGCTTGGGGGAGTTGATACGTCTCCATCGTATCTACTTTTCCAAACACTTTTGCCCTTGTTTTGGACTCTAACTTGCATGATTTGAATGGAACTAACCTGGACTGACGCTGTTTTCATCAGAATTGCCATGGTGTTATTTTTATGCAGAAATAAAAGTTCTTGGAATGACCTGAAAATCAATGGAGATTATTTTTGGAATATATAAAAAATACTGGAAGAAGAATCCACGTCAGGGGCCCACACCCTGTCCACGAGGGTGGGGGCGCGCCTACCCCCTGGGCGCGCCCCCCTTCCTCGTGCCCCCCTGACGCTCCACCGACCTCAACTCCAACTCCATATATTCGTGTTCAGGGAGAAAAAATGAGAGAGAAGGATTCATCGCGTTTTACGATACAGAGCCGCCTCCAAGCCCTAAACTCTCTCGGGAGGGCTGATCTGGAGTCCGTTCGGGGCTTCGCAGAGGGGAATCCGTCGCCATCGTCATCATCAACCTTCCTCCATGACCAATTTCATGATGCTCACCGCCGTGTGTGAGTAATTCCATCGTAGGCTTGCTGGACGGTGATGGGTTGGATGAGATTTATCATGTAATTGAGTTAGTTTTGTTAGGGTTTGATCCCTAGTATCCACTATGTTCTGAGATTGATGTTGCTATGACTTTGCTATGCTTAATGCTTGTCACTAGGGCCTGAGTGCCATGATTTCAAATCTGAACCTATTATGTTTTCATGAATATATGTGAGTTCTTGATCCTATCTTGCAAGTCTATAGTCACCTATTATGTGTTTTGATCTGTTAACCCCAAAGTGACAATAATTGGTACCATTACCGGTGATGACCGTAGTTTGAGGAGTTCATGTATTCACTAAGTGTTAATGCTTTGGTCCGGTACTCTATTAAAAGGAGGCCTTAATATCCCTTAGTTTCCAATAGGACCCCGCTGCCATGGGAGGGTAGGACAAAAGATGTCATGCAAGTTCTTTTCCATAAGAACGTATGACTATATTCGGAATACATGCCTACATTACATTGATGAACTGGACCTAGTTCTATGTCACCCTATGTTATAACTGTTGCATGATCGATCGCATCCGACATAATTGGCCATCACCGATCCAATGTCTACGAGCTTTTCATATATTGTTCTTCGCTTATTTACTGTTCCGTTGCTACTGTTACAATCACTATAAAACCCAAAAATATTACTTTTGCTAACATTACCAATATTATCATATTACATTGCTACTAAATACCTTGCTGCAGATATTAAGTTTCCAGGTGTGGTTGAATTGACAACTCAGCTGCTAATACTTGAGAATATTCTTTGGCTCCCCTTGTGTTGAATCAATAAATTTGGGTTGAATACTCTACCCTCGAAAACTGTTGCGATCCCCTATACTTGTGTGTTATCATTCGGATAGGCCTCGTTGTAGGCCTTCCCTTCGATCTCCAGAAGGCAAGCCTGGTGTCCTCCTCTCAGCCTTCAATGTTGACCCTGGCAGCAGCCATGATTGATCCTTCGTACGCTAAACTTAAGAAACCTCACCACGAGTTTCATCACGCATGGAGTCGAAGACATTAGATGAAGATCACATCCTGTACGCAGCAATGGATTCCTACCTTTGTTTAAATATCTACGAGGATTGGATGAAGAAGCAGAGCCCAGTGTCTGGTTCAAGCAAAAATGCGTCGATGAAGAGGAAGAGGAAGAGGGACGAGGACGAAGTCGAGGACATGGACTCGGACTCCGAGTAGGTGGCAGTGCCGTCGCTCATGTTGGTTCTGCTGCAGTGTCAAGCGGACTAGTTGCTTAGTTTATTTTCAAGGGTGTGTTGTGCTGAGGCCCCAGCAGAACTATGTTTATGTTCTTTCTCGTTATTTGAACTCTTTAGTACGTACAGTAGTACTAGTACTATGTCTTACTACTGTTCTTCTTGCAGTTGGTACTACTGCTCGTATCTTCATGTTCCTACTGTACTTAATACGTTCGTACTAGTAGTATAATTTGGGTCAGTCGATTTGTGAAAGAAGTTCGACAGAGCGAAGGAAGAAGACGGCAGAGAAGCTACCCCAGTATCTATATTAGGGTGGCAAGGTGCCCATGATCTATCATATGTTGTATGCCCCGAGACCGTTGCGCCAGGTGTCTCCCAGTTATTCACCATCGTTGCCGTGTCTTTTGCTTGCGTGTTGCATCTTGCCATGTCATCATCCGCATTGCATCATCATGTTTTCAAAACTTGGATCCGTCCGGGTTCCCCAATTCCGTCCGTTGTCCGTTCTGAGTCCAACCACACTCGCACGCGCCCGCGTCACGTCCGAAATATTATTTTATAAGTGGCCGAAAATTTTTCACGGAATGGGATGAAAGTTGGCGTGTGGTGTTGTTATGTTGTCAGCAGGCCGCCTGTCAAATTTCATCGCGTTCGGAGTCCGTTTGATGCCCCAATGAATAACTATAGTGGCACCGCTGCCGGTCTAATGTCGGACGTTTTCGGTCTCCGAAAACTGCTGCCGGGCCCTCTCTCTCTCTTCTCTCCTCTCAGCCTCGCCACAGCACACCTCGTCCATCCACCTACCCCTCTTCGCGTCCGGAGTCATCCGATGCGATCGCACGGTCCGAAAACCCTCTCTGCGCAGTGCATCGAACCCCTCGCGCGTGCCTGGAAGTTGTCCCGAACCCGACCCGGGGAGTCATCACCATTGGGTCCGGAACATCCCCAAACATCTACAAAATATCATCGTTTTATTTATTGGACTCTTTAGCATATTTATTCTTGTCCATCGGATTTCGATCCGATGATCTAGATCCCTCTCTTTTCACCTACATGCTATATATAGCCCCTAACCCTAAATTCAAGGGACCTTGTCCCATCCATCCCATCCCTCCGCCATCGCCTCTCCACCAAATCCCCCTCGGGATCCTCTTCGCACCAACCAGCAACCACCGAAACTTCCAAATCCATCAATCCCTGCCTCGCCTCAAATTCCAGCAACATCCCCACTCGATCTCGTCGGGATCGAGGCCACCAGCACGCCCGCCGCAGCGACCAGGCCAGCTTCGTTGCCTCGTTCCTTCCTTTTTCTCCCGAGCTTTTCTCTCGTCTCATTTCTCTGTCTCTCTCACCCTGTTCAAGCAGGAAGCAGCCAACGCCATGGACGTCGTGTCCTCGAGTAGCAGCAGTCCCGAGCGTCGCCTGACCCCGCCTCCACCTCGTTCCCGCTGGAGCAAGCCCCACCGCGCCGCCCTGCGTTAGCCGCTGGAGCGTCATCCGCCCTGACGAAGCTCGACCTCCTTCGGACCCATGGCGCCTCCCTGCCGTTCCCGACCTCTTCTGCTGCATCTAGCGTCCCACCCCGTCTTCCTCCCGCGCCTCACGCCGAAGCCTGCTTCCACCCACGCGGCTGCGGCATCCTCTGCCTCGGCCCCTCGCCGAGCTCCTCGAGTCCCGCTGCTCCCTCAAGTTCCCTGCCGCGGGAGTCCTCAGCACCACCGCGACTGCCAGTTGCATCTTCCCAGCGAACCTCGCCGGCCCGTTAGCTTCCTCTATTTCCTGCGACAGGACGCGCCGAGCCTTTGTTGACCTCCAGCGAGCACCAGGTATGCGGCGTCGTCGATCTCCAGGTCGAGCGCCTCGCCTCGCGTTGACCGCGCCTCCAGGTCGCCACCCTCCTCACCGAACCCTCGAGCCGCCGCCAGTCCCGCTGCTGCGGCCTCCTGCATCGCCGGCGTCCTCTGCATCGAAGCAGATCCAGAGGAGGACGAGCGGCTCGACCCCCTGTTTCGCTAGCGCGTTGACCGCACCCTGCTTCTTGAGTCGCCAGGGCCCAGCGCCCCTCCTGCAGCCTCCCTCCCGATCTAGGCCAGGCCCACTGGGTGAGAACCCCCCCTGTGCACTTTGGGCCGGCCAGATTCGGCCCAGAGTCTTTTTTTAGGCTCTGGTGATTTTGTCTTTTTTTCCAGAGGCTGCCAGTTTTACAGAAAAGTCCCTGGAGTTCATGCATATAATAACTCATTAACCGTGCATCGTATTAAAACAAATTTTATATGTAAAATGTCTAGAATTTTGTCTAGTTTAATAATATCAAACTTTCATCTATGTTTAAAATGTTTAAAATGTTGTTTGTGTAATTTTGTCCATATGCCATGCTAAAATGCTTTAATTCATAACTTAATAACCGTAGCTCCAAACCTAACAAACTTTATATGTAAATGGGTTAGAAAAATGCCTAGTTTAACATGGTGACCTTACTTTGCATGTTAAACAACTCTAAATTTATGTTTAGGGCAGAACAGTACCAAATCTAATATATGCACATGAGGAGTTTCCGAACTTGTTGTTTTGTTATTCCGGCCTCATTTAAACTTGCCTAGATAGGTAGTTTTCTTTTGCTTCACCTCTTGCCATGTTAATCAACATTTAATATTGTTGGGTACATAAACGAGATCAAACTAAATAACTTGAATGTGGTGTTTAGTCAATATGCAACGGAGCTGCATGTTGAGCTCCACTTAATTTGCAGGATTGTTTGTGCATTTTGCCATGACATGCCTCGTTAAACCGGACATGCATCATACTTGGTTATGCATCATGCCAAGTTTATGTGGTGGTTGTTTACTATGTCTGTTTGCTTCTTTCCGGGTTACTTCTCGCGTTAGCTTCAGTTTCGTTCTGGAGTTGTGAGGATCCGTTCATCTACGTCTGTTTGTCTTCTTCATGGACTCGTTCTTCTTCCTCGCGGGATCTCGGGCAAGATGACCATACCATTGAAATCACTTCTATCTTTGCTTGCTAGTTTCTCCTCTATTGCTATGCCGCGATACCTACCACTTGCTTTATCATGCCTCCCATATTGCCATGTCAAGCCTCTAACCCACCTTTCCTAGCAAACCGTTGTTTGGCTATGTTACCGCTTGCTCAGCCCCTCTTATAGCGTGCTAGTTGCAGGTTAAGATGAAGTTTGTTCCATGTTTGGAACATGGATTTTGTTGGGATATCACTATATCTCTTGTTTAATTAATGCATCTATATACTTGGTAAAGGGTGGAAGGCTCGGCCTTATGCCTGGTGTTTTGTTCCACTCTTGCCGCCCTACTTTCCGTCATACTGGTGTTCTGTTCCTTGATTTTTGCATTCCTTACACAGTTGGGTGTTATGGGGACCCCTTGACAGTTTGCTTTGAATAAAACTCCTCCAACAAGGCCCAACCTTGGTTTTACCATTTGCCTCACCACCACCTATTTTTCCCTTGGGAGTCGCTCTCTCGAGGGTCATCTTTATTTTAAGCCCCCCGGGCCAGTGCTTGTCTAAGTGTTCGTCCGAACTAGAGTCCTTTGTAGCGCCACCTCGAGGAAACTTGAGGGTTGGTTTTAGTTGTACGGAGCGCTCATCCGGTGTTGCCCTGAGAACGAGATATGTGCAGCTCCTATTGGGATGTCGGTGCATCGGGCGGTCTTGCTGGTCTTGTTTTACCATTGTCGAAATGTCTTGTAACCGGGATTCCGAGTCTGATCGGGTCTTCCTGGGAGAAGGAATATCCTTCGTTGACCGTGAGAGCTTGTGATGGGCTAAGTTGGGACACCCCTGCAGGTTTTTGAACTTTCGAAATCCATGCCCGCGGTTATGGGCAGATGGGAATTTGTTAATGTCCGGTTGTAGAGAACTTGAAACTTAACTTAATTAAAATGCATCAACCGCGTGTGTAGCCGTGATGGTCTCTTTCCGGCAGAGTCTGGGAAGTGAACACGGCGTTGGAGTTTTGCTTGAACGTAAGTAGTTTCGGGATCACTTCTAGTTCACGACCGTGCTTTGCTTCTCTTCTCGCTCTCATTTGTGTAAGTTAGCCACCATATATGCTAGTGCTTGCTGCAGCTCCACCTCACTACCTTTTCCTACCCATAAGCTTAAATAGTCTTGATCTCGCGGGTGTGAGATTGCTGAGTCCTCGTGGCTCACAAATACTTCCAAAATAGTTGCAGGTGCCGATGATACCAGTGCAGGTGACGCAACCCAGCTCAAGTGGGAGCTCGATGAAGTTTGTGTTCATTGTGTTGTTTCGTTTCCAGTTGATCAGTAGTGGAGCCCAGTCAGGACGATCGGGGATCTATGCATTAGGGGTTGTCTTTCTTTAGTTGGTTCCGTAGTCGGACCTTGATTGTATTCTGGATGATGTAATGCTATATTCATGTATTGTGTGAAGTGGCGATTGTAAGCCAACTCTTTACCCCTTTCTTATTCAGTACGTGGGATGTGTAAAGATTACCCCTATTGCGACATGCCTACTATGCGGTTATGCCTCTAAGTCATGCTCCGATACGTGGGAGATATAGCCGCATCGTGGGTGTTACAATATGAGTGTTGGGTGTGGAATGCAGTTCATCGGAAAAAATGGATCATGCCCAGGGTTAAACGTGTTGGAAATATGCCCTAGAGGCAATAATAAAATGATTATTATTATATTTCCTTGTTCATGATAATTGTCTATTGTTCATGCTATAATTGTGTTACCTAGAAATCGTAATACATGTGTGAATGTATAGACCACAACATGTCCCTAGTGAACCTCTAGTTGACTAGCTCATTGATCAACAGCTAGTCATGGTTTCCTGACTATGGACATTAGATGTCATTGATAACGGGATCACATCATTAGAAGAATGATGTGATGGACAAGACCCAATCCTAAGCATAGCACAAGATCGTGTAGTTCGTTTGCTAGAGCTTTTCCAGTGTCAAGTATCATTTCCTTAGACCATGAGATCGTGTAACTCCCGGATGCCGTAGGAGTGCTTTGGGTGTACCAAACGTCACAACGTAACTAGGTGACTATAAAAGTATACTACAGGTATCCCCAAAAGTATCTGTTGGGTTGACACGGATCGAGACTGGAATTTGTCACTCCGTATGACGAAGAGGTGTCTCTGGGCCCACTCGGTAATGCATCATCATAATGAGCTCAATGTGACCAAGTGTTTGGTCACGGAATCATGCATTACGGTACGAGTAAAGTGACTTGCCGGTAACGAGATTGAACTAGGTATTGGGATACCGACGATCGAATCTCGGGCAAGTAACGTACCGATTGACAAAGGGAATTGAATACGGGATTGATTGAATCCTTGACATCGTGGTTCATCCGATGAGATCATCATGGAACATGTGGGAGCCAACATGGGTATCCAGATCCCGCTGTTGTTTATTGACCGGAGAGTCGTCTCGGTCATGTCTGCATGTCTCCCGAACCCGTAGGGTCTACACACTTAAGGTTCGGTGATGCTAGGGTTGTAGAGATATTAGTATGCGGTAACCCGAAAGTTGTTCGGAGTCCCGGATGAGATCCCGGACGTCACGAGGAGTTCCAGAATGGTCTGGAGGTAAAGATTTATATATAGGAAGTCAAGTTTCGGCCATCGGGAAGGTTTTGGGGGTAATCAGTATTGTACCGGGACCACCGAAAGGGTCCCGGGGGTCCACCGGGTGGGGCCACCTATCCTGGAGGGCGCCATGAGCTGAAGTGGGAGGAGGAACCAGCCCCTGGTGGGCTGGTGCGCCCCCCATGGGCCTCCCCCTGCGCCTAGGGTTGGAAACCCTAGGGGTGGGGGGCACCCCACTTGGCTTGGGGGGGGGGAAAGCCCCCCCTTGGCCGCCCCCCCTTTGGAGATCCCATCTCCTAGGGCCGGTGCCCCCCTAGGGGCCCTATATATAGTGGAGGGAGGGAGAGCAGCCGCACCAAGTCTCTGGCGCCTCCCTCTCCCTACATAACACATCTCTCTCTCTCTCTCTCTCTCGTTGGAGCTTGGCGAAGCCCTGCCGAGATCACCGTTGCTTCCACCACCACGCCGCCGTGCTGCTGGATCTCCATCAACCTCTACTTCTCCTTGCTGGATCAAGAAGGAGGAGACATCTTCCCAACCGTACGTGTGTCGAACGCAGAGGTGCCGTCCGTTCGGCGTTAGGTCATCGGAGATTTGGATCACGACGAGTACGACTCCATCAACCCCGTTCTCTTGAACGCTTCCACTCGCGATCTACAAGGGTATGTACATGCACTCCCATCTCCCTCGTTGCTAGATGACTCCATAGATTGATCTTGGTGATGCGTAGAAAATTTTAAAATTCTGCTACATTCCCCAACAGTGGCATCACGAGCTAGGTCTATGCGTAGTTTCTATGCACGAGTAGAACACAAGTTGTTGTGGGCGTTGATTTTGTAAATTTACTTGTCGTTACTAGTCTTATCTTGATTCGGCGGCATCGTGGGATGAAGCGGCCCGGACCGTCCTTACACGTACGCTTACGTGAGACTGGTTCCACCAACTAACATGCACTAGTTGCATAAGGTGGCTGGCGGGTGTCTGTCTCTCCCACTTTAGTCGGATCGGATTCCATGAAAATGGTTCTTATGAAGGGTAAATAGAAATTGGCATATCACGTTGTGGTTTTGGCGTAGGTAAGAAACGTTCTTGCTAGAAACCTATAGCAGCCACGTAAAAACTTGCAACAACAATTAGGGGACGTCTAACATGTTTTTGCAGCATGTGCCATGTGATCTGATATGGCCAAAAGGATGTGATGAATGATATATGTGATGTATGAGATTGATCATGTTATTGTAATAGGAATCACGACTTGCATGTCGATGAGTATGACAATCGGCAGGAGCCATAGGAGTTGTCTTAATTTATTTATGACCTGCGTGTCAACATAAACGTCATTTAGTTACTTTACTTTATTGCTAAACCGTTAGCCATAGTAGTAGAAGTAATAGATGACGATACAACTTCATGAAGACACGATGATGGAGATCATGATGATGGAGACCATGGTGTCATGCCGGTGACGATGATGATCATGGCGCCTCGAAGATGGAGATCAAAAGGAGCAAATGATATTGGCCATATCATGTCACTATTTGATTGCATGTGATGTTTATCATGTTTTACTTCTTATTTGCTTAGAACGACGGTAGTAAATAGGATGATCCCTCACAATAATTTCATGAAAGTGTTCCCCCTAACTGTGCACCGTTGCTAAGGTCCGTTGTTCCGAAGCACCACGTGACGATCGGGTGTGATAGGTTCTAACATTCGCATACAATGGGTGTAAGCCAGATTTACACATGCAATACACTTAGGTTGACTTGACGAGCCTACCATGTACAGACATGGCCTCAGAACATGGAAGACCGAAAGGTCGAACATGAGTCGTATAGAAGATACGATCAACATGAAGATGTTCACCGATGATGACTAGTCCGTCTCACGTGATGATCGGACACGGCCTAGTTGAATCGGATCATGTATCATTTAGATGACTAGAGGGATGTCTATCTGAGTGGGAGTTCATTAAATAATTTGATTAGTTGAACTTAATTATCATGAACTTAGTCTAAAATCTTTGCAATATGTCTTGTAGATCAAATGGCCCACGCTAATGTTGCCCTCAACTTCAACGCGTTCCTAGAGAAAACCAAGCTGAAAGACGATGGTAGCAACTACACGGACTGGGTCCGTAACCTGAGGATTATCGTCATAGCTGCCAGGAAAGAATATGTCCTTGACGCACCACTAGGTGAAGCACCTGTTTTCCCTGCAGAACAAGACGTTATGAACGCTTGGCAGACACGTAGTGATGATTACTCCTTGGTTCAGTGCGGCATGCTTTACAGCTTAGAACTGGGGCTCCAAAAGCGTTTTGAGCAACACGGAGCATATGAGATGTTCCAAGAGCTGAAAATGGTTTTCCAAGCTCACGCCCGGGTCGAGAGATATGAAGTCTCCGACAAGTTCTACAGTTGTAAGATGGAGGAGAACAGTTCTGTCAGCGAGCACATACTCAAAATGTCTGGGCTGCATAACCGCTTGTCTCAGCTAGGAGTTAATCTCCCAGATGATGCGGTCGTTGACAGAATCCTTCAGTCGCTCCCACCTAGCTACAAGAGCTTTGTGATGAACTTCAATATGCAGGGGATGGAAAAGACCATTCCCGAGGTATATTCAATGATGAAATCAGCGGAGGTGGAAATCAAAAAGGAACATCAAGTGTTGATGGTGAATAAAACCACTAAGTTCAAGAAAGGCAAGGGTAAAAAGAACTTCAAGAAGGACGGCAAGGGAGTTGCCGCGCCCGGTAAGCAAGCTGCCGGGAAGAAGTCAAAGAATGGACCCAAGCCCGAGACTGAGTGCTTTTATTGCAAGGGAAACGGTCACTGGAAGCGGAATTGCCCCAAGTACTTAGCGGAAAAGAAGGTCGGCAATACCAAAGGTATATGTGATATACATGTTATTGATGTGTACCTTACCAGCGCTCGTAGTAGCTCCTGGGTATTTGATATCGGTGCAGTTGCTCATATTTGTAACTCAAAACAGGAACTGCAGAATAAACGGAGACTGGCGAAGGACGAGGTCACGATGCACGTCGGGAATGGTTCCAAGGTCGATGTGATCGCCGTCGGCATGCTACCTCTGCATTTACCTACAGAATTAGTTTTAAACCTCAATAATTGTTATTTAGTACCAGCTTTGAGCATGAACATTGTATCTGGATCCCGTTTAATGCAAGATGGCTACTCATTTAAATCTGAGAATAATGGTTGTTCTATTTATATGAGAGACATGTTTTATGGTCATGCCCCGCTGGTCAATGGTTTATTCTTATTTAATCTCGAACGTGATGTTACACACATTCATAGTGTGAATGCCAAAAGATGTAAGGTTGATAATGATAGTCCCACATACTTGTGGCACTGCCGCCTTGGTCACATTGGTGCCAAACGCATGAAGAAACTCCTTGCAGATGGACTTTTGGGGTCTCTTAATTATGAATCATTTGACACGTGAGAACCATGCCTCATGGGTAAAATGACCAAGACTCCATTCTCCGGAACAATGGAGTGAGAAACCAACTTATTGGAAATCATACATACTAATGTGTGTAGTCCAATGAGCGTTGAGGCTCGCGGTGGCTATCGTTATGTCCTCACCCTCACTGATGACTTAAGTAGATATGGGTATGTCTACTTAATGAAACACAAGTTTGAGACCTTTGAAAAGTTCAAGGAATTTCAGAGTGAGGTTGAGAATCAACGTGACAGGAAAATCAAGTTCTTACGATCAGATCATGGGGGAGAATATTTGAGTCACGAATTTGGCACGCACTTAAGGAAATGTGGAATAGTTTCACAACTCACGCCGCCTGGAACACCACAGCGTAATGGTGTGTCTGAACATTGTAATCGCACCCTATTGGATATGGTACGATCTATGATGTCTCTTATCGATCTACTGCTATCATTTTGGGGTTATGCTATAGAGACTGCCGCATTCACTTTAAATAGGGCTCCATCAAAATCCGTTGAGACGACACCGTATGAATTGTGGTTTGGCAAGAAACCTAAGCTATTGTTTCTGAAAGTTTGGGGATGCGATGCTTATGTCAAGAAACTTCAACCTGAAAAGCTCGAACCCAAATCGGAAAAATGCGTCTTCATAGGATACCCTAAAGAAACTATTGGGTATACCTTCTATCTTAGATCCGAAGGCAAGACCTTTGTTGCCAAGAATGGATCCTTTCTATAGAAAGAGTTTCTCTCGAAAGAAGTAAGTGGGAGGAAAGTAGAACTTGATGAAGTATCACCTCTTGAACCGGAGAGTGGCGCAGCTCAAGAAATTGTTCCTGAGGTGTCTGCACCGACTAGGGAGGAAGTTAATGATGATGATCATGAAACTTCAGACCAAGTTGCTACTGAACTTCGAAGGTCCACAAGGACGCGTTCCGCACTAGAGTGGTACAGCAACCCTGTCCTGGAAATCATGTTGTTAGACAATGGTGAACCTTCGAACTATGAAGAAGCAATGGCGGGCCCATATTCCGACAAATGGCTGGAAGCCATGAAATCCGAGATAGGATCCATGTATGAAAACGAAGTATGTACTTTGACTGACTTGCCCGTTGATCGGCGAGCCATAGAAAATAAATGGATCTTTAAGAAGAAGACAGACGCGGATGGTAATGTGACCATCTATAAAGCTCGGCTTGTCGCTAAGGGTTATCGACAAGTTCAAGGGGTTGACTACGATCAGACTTTCTCACCCGTAGCGAAGCTGAAGTCCGTCGTAATCATGTTAGCAATTGCCGCATTCTATGATTGTGAGATATGGCAAATGGACGTCAAAACGGCATTCCTTAATGGTTTCCTTAAGGAAGAATTGTATATGATGCAGCCGGAAGGTTTTGTCGATCCTAAGAATGCTGACAAGGTGTGCAAGCTCCAACGCTCAATCTATGGGCTGGTGCAAGCATCTCGGAGTTGGAACATTCGTTTTGATGAGATGATCAAAGCGTTTGGGTTTACGCATACTTATGGAGAAGCCTGCGTTTACAAGAAAGTGAGTGGGAGCTCCGTAACATTTCTCATATTGTATGTGGATGACATACTATTGATGGGAAATGATATAGAATTCTTGGAAAGCATAAAGGCCTACTTGAACAAGTGTTTTTCAATGAAGGACCTTGGAGAAGCTGCTTATATAGTAGGCATCAAGATCTATAGAGATAGATCGAGACGCCTCATTGGTCTTTCACAAAGTACATACCTTGACAAGATATTGAAGAAGTTCAATATGGATCAGTCCAAGAAGGGGTTCTTGCCTGTATTGCAAGGTGTGAGATTGAGCACAACTCAATGCCCGACCACGGCAGAAGATAGAGAAAAGATGATTGTCGTCCCCTATGCCTCGGCCATAGGGTCTATCATGTATGCCATGCTGTGTACCATACCTGATGTAAACCTTGCCGTAAGTTTGGTAGGAAGGTACCAAAGTAATCCCGGCATGGAACACTGGACAGCGGTCAAGAATATCCTGAAGTACTTGAAAAGGACTAAGGATATGTTTCTCGTGTATGGAGGTGACGAAGAGCTCGTCGTAAAGGGTTATGTCGATGCTAGCTTCGACACAGATCTGGATGACTCTAAGTCACAAACCGGATACGTGTATATTTTGAATGGTGGGGCAATCAGCTGGTGCAGTTACAAGCAAAGCGTCGTGGCGGGATCTACATGTGAAGCGGAGTACATGGCAGCCTCGGAGGCAGCACAAGAAGCAATCTGGGTGAAGGAGTTCATTACCGACCTAGGAGTTATTCCCAATGCATCGGGCCCGATGACTCTCTTCTGTGACAACGCTGGACCTATTGCCCTTGCCAAGTAGCCCATGTTTCACAGGAAGACTAGGCATATCAAGCGTCGCTTCAACTCCATTCGTGAAAATGTTCAAAATGGAGACATAGATATTTGCAAAGTGCATATGGACCTGAATGTCGCAGATCCGTTGACTAAACCTCTTCCTCGAGCAAAACATGATCAACACAAGAACTCTATGGGTGTTCGATTCATCACAATGTAACTAGATTATTTACTCTAGTGCAAGTGGGAGACTGTTGGAAATATGCCCTAGAGGCAATAATAAAATGATTATTATTATATTTCCTTCTTCATGATAATTTTCTATTGTTCATGCTATAATTGTGTTATCCGGAAATCGCAATACATGTGTGAATGTATAGACCACAACATGTCCCTAGTGAACCTCTAGTTGACTAGCTCATTGATCAACAGATAGTCATGGTTTCCTAACTATGGACATTAGATGTCATTGATAATGGGATCACATCATTATAAGAATGATGTGATGGACAAGACCCAATCCTAAGCATAGCATAAGATCGTGCAGTTCGTTTGCTAGAGCTTTTCCAGTGTCAAGTATCATTTCCTTAGACCATGAGATCGTGTAACTCCTGGATGCCGTAGGAGTGCTTCGGGTGTACCAAACGTCACAATGTAACTGGGTGACTATAAAGGTATACTACATGTATCCCCGAAAGTATCTGTTAGGTTGACACGGATGAAGACTGGAATTTGTCACTCCGTATGACAGAGAGGTATCTCTGGGCCCACTCGGTAATGCATCATCATAATGAGCTCAATGTGACCAAGTGTTTGGTCACGGGATCATGCATTACGGTACGAGTAAAGTGACTTGCTGGTAATGAGATTGAACTAGGTATTGGGATACCGACGATCGAATCTCGGGCAAGTAACGTACCGATTGACGAAGGGAATTGAATACGGGATTGATTGAATCCTTGACATCGTGGTTCATCCGATGAGATCATCGTGGAACATGTGGGAGCCAACATGGGTATCCAAATCCCGCTGTTGGTTATTGATCGGAGAGTCATCTCGGTCATGTCTGCATGTCTCCCGAACCCGTAGGGTCTACAAACTTAAGGTTTGGTGACGCTAGGGTTGTAGAGATATTAGTATGTGGTAACCCGAAAGTTGTTCGGAGTCCCAGATGAGATCCCGGACGTCACGAGGAGTTCCGGAATGGTCTGGAGGTAAATATTTTTATATATGAAGTCAAGTTTCGGCCATGGGGAAGGTTTCGGGGGTAATCGGTATTGTACCGGGACCACCAGAAGGGTCCCGGGGGTCCACCGGGTGGGGCCACCTATCCCGGAGGGCCCCATGGGCTGAAGTGGGAGGGGGAACCAGCCCCTGGTGGGCTTGTGCGCCCCCATGGGCCTCCCCCTGCGCCTAGGGCTGGAAACTCTAGGGGTGGGGGCGCCCCACTTGGCTTGGGGGGCAAGCCCCCCCTTGGCCGCCCCCCCCTTTGGAGATCCCATATCCTAGGGCCGCCGCCCCCCTAGGGGCCCTATATATAGTGGGGGGGAGGGAGGGCAGCCACACCAAGTCTCTGGCACCTCCCTCTCCCCACGTAACACATCTCTCTCTCTCTCTCTCTCTCTCTCTCTCTCTCTCGTTGGAGCTTGGCGAAGCCCTGCCGAGATCACCGTTGCTTCCACCACCACACCGTCGTGCTGCTGGATCTCCATCAACCTCTCCTTCCCCTTGCTGGATCAAGAAGGAGGAGAAGTCTTCCCAACCGTACGTGTGTTGAACGCGGAGGTGCCGTCTGTTCGGGGCTTGGTCATCGGTGATTTGGATCACGACGAGTACGACTCCATCAACCGCATTCTCTTGAACGCTTCCGCTCGCGATCTACAAGGGTATGTAGATGCACTCCCCTCTCCCTCATTGCTAGATGACTCCATAGATTGATCTTGGTGATGCGTAGAAAAATTTAAAATTCTGCTACCTCCCCCAACAAAACGGATGGCGGGGGTGGGGGGAGCATGGCGGTGGCAGGAGGTTCAGGGGAGGGCGCGGCGGCGGCGGCAGGCGGTTAGGCGTGTGGCGGGCTGAGAAGATGAACCGTGCATCAATTTTGGAGGTTGAAGAAGCCCTTCTAGCCATCCATGTTGCATCAAATGGCTCACAAGAGTCGACTGACCCAAATTGCTCCTTCAGATTGTAGGATCCACGTGGTATTCAAGGTCTCGAAGGTAGATTCCGCGTCCGCACCCGGTTTGCAGGCTCGACGCGTGCGCGAACGGCTTCCGCCGTGACAGCCACCATGCACGCCTCCGCCGCGCGGGCGGAGATGACAATGACACGCTAGTTCCTCCTCGCCGGCGTGCTGGAGCACGCGCTCGTCCTCCTCTTCGTACGCTGTGTGCATAGACGCGGCTCCACCAGCTACTCGCGTTCTTGGCAGTGCGGCGGCATCGCGAGGAGGGACTATAGACGACGTGAGCGGGTGAGCCTTCGGCTTCATGGCACAGGAATGGCAGCGACACGGCGGTGATGGGCAAGAAATTGTTGGTCGGAGCAGGCGGGCGCCGGCATGCGCAACGGCGGCGGCGGCATATTGATGAGTGCGCGTATGGGAGCTTAGTTTAGTTTTATATAGGGTTGGTCAAACTTAAAAGAAAACCGTACTAGTACACGTAAACATTAGACTTAGGCAGCGCTTTTATTAGTTACCACAGCCACGATACAGAATCCTGTGCAAGCATGTGAACTGCGGGCGTGCGGTCAATCAAATGGTGCGTCACTGTGTCGCGCTCGAAGGACATCCACCGAACCTTTTTGTGTGTGTGAAAACAATCCCCGAATATTACTCAACTTTTTTTCCTGGAAAAGTTCTTGACGCTACAATATTTCCATATATTTGAATTTAGCTCCAGTTCGTGTTTATTTGGATTTGGACGTTTTAGGTGCACCCTAGTTTTTTTAATACTGATTTTGTGTGTGGGACTGAGAGATAATGTGTGTATGTGTCCATATGTGTGTTGTGGCAGAAGGGCAATGTGGAGACGCTGTGCGTGTGATAGAGACATAGAGAGGTGTGAATGTGCAAAGGATCATGCATGAGTGAGACATAGACAGATGTCGATACGTTGTGTATACATGAGAGAATGGTCTTCTATTTTACTTGTGTGTGTGAGAGAGAGAGAGGAGCATCTGTAACACAACAACCATCTCTATCGATTCGTCCGTCCCTCACACGATCGCATGTAACACATGCATCAACGCGCACATTTTGACACCCTCACCCGGCCCCTTTCCCACCTCAAGGCTCGCACATCGCTCTCTATCTTGCACGCACAATCTCTTCATGAATACCCTGTTTAGCATGTAGCTTTCCATCACAAACACACACATTTCTCTCCTTAGGTTTGTTTTCTCTCAATATCTGACACACACACACACACAGCACACACACACCCCTCCCCCGAGCACACAATTCATCCCCATGCAAGGTTATATGGCAACCACTCTCGCTTGTGCTTCTCTGCACCCCAGCATGCACAACACCTCAATCTTCAAAGAGGGCATCGAGGAGATCGAAGACGGCAACCACACTGCGCTAGAGAATGCAGGGCCATTTGGAAGCAGGATGATGTGACGACGGCTGACTGAATCCTCCCCCACCCTCTCTCTCTCGCACAAAATTACCAATCCCTCTCTCCCCCGCACAAATTTATCAATCCCTTAACCCACGAGATCCTTCCCCTCTCATCCATGTTTTTCCAGCTCTCTCATCAAACCTGTTGTCTCTTCTCCTTCCACGTGTACAGAATCTGGATGCACACGCATCTCACGTATATTACATGTCTCCATCTTTCTCACAGACCTAACTTCTTCCTCTCTCTATCTCTCTCTCTCTGTATTTCGTTAGGTTTGTCTCCTACTCTCTCGTCCACATATATACAATCTTTCCCGCCCTATCTGCTCCATCTTCACAAGCTCTCTCTGCACGTTTCATTCACATTGGGATATGCTCAAAATGTTGCTTTTATAATGGCTGATGTAGAGTTATTTTTTGTTTTGTTGCATCCTACAAAGTAATAACTATGAAATGCATTTTGATTGTCATTTGACTGGGATTATGTGAGTTTGAGCATGTTGTGAAGTACTATAGACCTCGTATACATCTTGGAATTCGACAATGATTGTAACTATTGAATTGTATAGACCATTACATTCGAAGTTAGTAGCCTAATATATTTATTTCAAAATTTAAACAAATGATTAATTCATTACATACTAAGAAAACAAATGTGTACACCCTCCGTTTTGATTTAAGTCCGCGTATTAGCATTGGTCAAAGTCAAGTTTTGTAAACTCTCAGAAAGTTTATAACAAAAAATATTAACATATACAATAACAAATAAATACCATTAGATTCATTATTGAATGTACTTTCACATCATACATATCTGTTATGGTAAATGTTTATATTTTTCTATGAACTTGGTCAAACTTTAGGAAGTTTGACTGCGGTCAAACCTAATCTGCAGAGTTTACTAGTACTACTTGCTAGTTGCTTAGCCGAATCACCCAACACGCCACACGGGGAGTTCAGTGTCATGAAATTTTGAGGCCGGCGGGAAAATCTCCCGCGACCCTGATTCGAGCAGTGGGAAGTTACCATCATAGCCTTTGAAACAAGCCTACGGATGATGGTTGGTAGGGGGCTGTTTTCGTAACTTCAGGTTCACCCTACCCAGCCAACCGCATCCCGGCACCCAGAGTAGTACACCTGAATACTCCCCATTTTCTATCCCCACCGTAAAATAGACTTCTCCACGACACTGCAGCCTTCGTTCCCTCCCCTTCTACATCGACACACTCATCCACCACAGCGCATATGCCTCATCGACGACCTCGTACGCCGCACTGGAGCCGGTCCACTATCGTCGTCGTACACGGAGCCTCTTCCCCGGCACCGTCTTCCATCGTCTCGGATCTGCTTCCTGTAAGCCAACGCCAAGCGCAGAAGCACCACCGTCGTGGACAATGAACTGACTCTCGTTGCCGACCATGACTCATAGAGGCCGCTGTCAGTGTCAAACCGGCGGATCTCAGGTAGGGGGTCCCGAACTGTGCGTCTAACATTGATGGTAACAGGAGACATGGGACACAAAGTTTACCAAGGTTCGGGCCCTCTTGATGGAGGTAACACCGTACGACCTGTTTAATTGATATTGGTGGGTATGAGTATTACAAGAGTTGATCTACCACGAGATCGTAATGGCTAAACCCCAGAAGTCTATCCTGTATGACTACAGTACTCAGTATCCTCTATCCAGACTAAGTCCTCCAGTTTATATAGACACCGGGGGATCTAGGGTTACATAGAGTCAGTTACATAATAT
Source organism: Triticum urartu (assembly GCF_003073215.2). NCBI lineage: Eukaryota > Viridiplantae > Streptophyta > Magnoliopsida > Poales > Poaceae > Triticum > Triticum urartu. The sequence goes on along the minus strand of NC_053024.1, from coordinate 71,519,053 downwards.
GGAATCTTCATAGTTGTTCGCCAAGCTTGCCTTCCATGCCAAGGAGAGTTCCATCCGAAAACGGGTACAGTCTTCAGTATTCATATCTTCACAACCCATCAGTCTGACCCATAGATAATAGACCGGGCGCCCGAGGACCCCTTAGTCCAGGACTCCCTCAGTAGCCCCTGAACCTGGCTTCAATGACAAGGTATCCGGCGCGTAGTGCTGTCTTCGATATTGCAAGTCGGGTTCCTCCTTCCGAACTCCAAAAAATAGTCTTTGGATGAAACAAATGTGTCCGGACCTGTAAAACATACCGTAGAGAGAATATAATAACACACAAGTCCCATCTACTGACAACTTTAGTAATGTGACGCCACGCCTGTCCGGTTATAATTTCGAACTGTTTTTGCCCCACGTTTCGAGACGCGGTTGTCATTGGCACGTCTTATCAAAGCAGAGATCGTGTCCCCTTATCACGGGATTCTCATCAATACAGGTGTGGGTAACCCAACCGTGCCGTTTTACACAGCCTTGGGAGCAGGCGAATTTTAAGGCGAATGGGGGGGGGGGCGTTCGATATTCACTGCCCTTATAAGGAGATAAGATTCCCCTTTCTTCCCCCACGCTTTTCCTCCTGCCTCTCTGTCCTTGAACTCCAGCGCCCAGGTTTTCATTCCCCTAGTCTCGAGAAAGCACTCAACCATGTCCGGATCCAGAGGTCAAGGCAAGTGGATGGCCTCCTCCGTTAAGGAGGAGAACGTCGCCGAGCTTTGGGCGGCTGGGTACCTGGCGAAGGAAATCGCCCACCGTCTTCCAGCCCGGGGACAGATCATCCCAACACAACGAGAGGGTAGTGTTCATCCCTCACTTCCTCCGCGGGCTAGGGTTTCCACTCCACCCCTTCGTCCGTGGGATTATGTTCTACTACGGGATATATTTCCACGATCTATCCCCGAACTCCTTCCTCAATATCTCGACGTTCATCGTCGTGTGCGAGGCTTTCCTCCGCATCCACCCCCACTTCGGGTTATGGCTCAAAACCTTCAACGTGAAGCCAAAGGTGGTGGACAAATAGCACGCAGAGTGCGGGGGCGCAATGGTGAGCAAGCTCACCAATGTTTCTTGGCCAAAAGGCACATTCGTGGAATCTGTCAAGGAATGGCAGAAGCTATGGTTCTACATCACCGAACCTCGTGATGCCACCTGGGCCACAGCTGCCGAATTTAACTCCGGCGCTCTCGTGCGGCTCACCTCTTGGGTCGAGAAGGGCCCAAACTGGTGTTCGTCGGACGAGCTGATTGCGCTACAAACGCACATCCAAAGCATGATCGATAGGGATATCAAGCTCGTCGACATAATCCAAGTGATGCTGGTGCGCCGGATCCTCCCCTGCCAGAGCCGAAGCCGTCCTCTATGGGACTTCAGCCCGAAGAAACACCATACCTTGGTGAGGCTCTTCGGAACGACTCATGAAGATGCCTGGAAGTTTTTTTTCAAGGGAAACGAGATACCGCCGACCACCGATTCGGATTGTGGCCACGAAATAAATAACCTCCCCAACGAGGTATGTCATTTTAAACGCATCCCTTACTTGCTTGTTTCAAGGGTGATATCTAATGCTTTCATTCCAGTACTGGTTGAAGCAGGCGAAGAAGATTCGGTGTCCGGCTCCCCTGCCCAAGGATCCAGTCACTCCGCGTTTTAGCGAAGATGCTGGAGCCGGCGCCTTACAAGGCACCAGAGAAGAAGGCTACAGGAAAGGCCAAGGGGGTCCGGAGTGGCCCCCGCCGCAAGGGCACTTTGGACGCGGCGTCCGAAGACAAGGCCCATTCCCCCGCCGCCGAAGATGACGCGGATGAGGAGGAGGAGTAGGAGAGCGACTCTCCCCCGACGGGGGAGGAAGAAGAGGGCGGCCTCCACAACTCTGGAGGCGAAGGCACCCAAAAAGGGAAGGTCTCCCTAGCGGGTAACTCCGCATGGGACATTGATGACAGTCCAGAGAGACGCCCCCGCACTAAGCCTCGGGCCGCATCGTAAGTACTAATACCTTTTCCACCCATAAAGTTTCTCCTCATTGTATTGAAACGATTGGCAAATGTTATTGTAGTCCGGCCCACAATAGCTCCCAGTGATCTTCGTCAGGAGGCTCGCTGGATTCGAAGGCGATGGCCAGCGACTCCCTGCCGGAAGCACACTCCCCCAAGACCAAGGAGGATGCGGAGGCGCTGTCCAAAAGGACTGTCTCCGGCAGGGGAGAGGCTCAGGAGGCACTCGAAGGCGAAACCTTCGACACCGGACACCAAGGGGACTCAATCCCCAATGAGACGCTAGAGGCACTACGAGGCGCTTCCATTATGAGACCAAGGGGACACCAAGGGGACTCAATCCCCAAGGGGACACCGGATAACCTGCTAGAGGCGCTACGAGGCGCTTCCATTATGGATGAGCACCATGCCTTTATGGGCATGGTGATTGAAAAGGTTCAGTCCGCCAAGAGCGGATAAACCGAAGCCCGCAACAGCTTGCTGACAGGTTTTGAGGTAAGAGACGCCGAACAAGGAGAAAATCCTAGTGTACACCAGTAGCCCCTAAGACATTGTCCAGCGTTCGGAAATAAAATGCCGGACAGAGGATCAATCCCGTTTTAACAGGAAACTAACTTAATTTTTCTGAAATGCAGGCGTCGTTGCTAGCCGCGGCCTCGCATACTGCCGAAGTTTCTGGACTGAAGCAGAAACTGGTGGATGCCGAGGTGGAGCTGGGCCAAGCGAAGGGGCAGCTCTAGGAGAAACAAGGTAAGCAATAGCCTGTTATATATTTGAAAAGAAGAAAATTGTATGCGATGAACAAAATGCCATGATTTGTACAGAAGCGACAACCGAGGTCGAGGCCCTGAGAAAGGCCCTGGCCGAAGCCGAGGGGAAGGATGTCCAATAGCAAGCCGCCCGTAAGAAGCTCAAGGCTCGGGTCGGGGAGGTCCAGCAGGAGCTCCAAGACGTGGTGAAGAAGTGTGAAGCTTTGGAGCACGAGGCGTTGGCCCGAGAGGCCGGACTTATCAAGGCTCGTCAGAGCTCATAGGCCACACGGAATGAGGCCTGGGACACTCTCCAGGAGATCCAGGAGGCGAAGAAGATCACAGTGGGTAAGGCATTTAACATGCAAAGCAAGTATGTGGAGAGGAACTACCTTTTACTAACCCGGATTCGGAGTTGCCCAGGGGCTTTTGTGGATCTGCCGCGCAGTGTATCCGATGCTGCAGAGTTCTTTTGAGCCATGGAAGGGGGTTCTTTGGAGAAGCTGTTCTGGTCGCAGTATGCTGTGCCAGAACATCCAGTGGCCTTTTCCGATCAATTGAAGCAGTTGGTCGAGCTGCATAGGGTGGCCGAACTAGCCATGACGGATTTCATAATCCGATTATGGCCGACCGAAGCTATTCCTAGTAGTTATTTCAGCCTTGTGAAGCGGGTGGTGGAGGCTTGTTCGCGGCTAGACATCGTCAAGCGATCCATCTGCATCGAGGGTGCCCGCATGGCCTTCGCTCGTTGCAAGATGTGGTGGGCGAAGATGGATGCCGTCGAGGTGGCCAGGGGGCCGCCGGAGGGCAAGGAGCACCGCACACCCGAGCGATATTTGCGGATGTCCTAGAGGGATCTCGACTTGTAGCAACGCAGTGCAGGCAGGACGTTATTCTCGAATGAATACATCCATGTTTTGCCTTGTATGACCAAATCCGCCTTGTAATATATAATTTTTATTATGTTTTGATTGTTTCCTCCTGTGCGGCCGTGTTGTATGAAATCTGAGGGTTAACCAGTCGTCGGCGTCAGCCCTCGAGTAGGTAGTACGGAGGTGTTTGGGATGGAATCTAAACAATCTTGATCCAATTATATGGTCCTTGAAGGAGTTGTTTAGCGCAGCGAACCAGGCAACCAGACTATGCGGCTTGAACGCCCTCACATAGCCATAGGAGTTTTATAATAAAAGTAAGTGCAACCCCTGGTATACAAACCAGAGTGCTGTCAGCGTCTGATTGGGAAGTACCGATCCTTCGCGAAATGCGGAAAAATCTCCAACGATTTGAGACCTCCGAACAGCTGACCAGCTCTCGCCGCATCATGACAGTCAGTTATCGGTTTTCTCTACTAAGGTGCTCATCCGGTTTAGACCAGGACACAATCGCAGTAGTTCTGCCTTTACTACCCTAGCCGATGTAGCGGAACGTACGGTAGCAAGCACAGGAGCCGGGCAACCCAACTATTGACCAAAGACATGATTCGGAGCCAATGCATATAATGCTAAATTTGGGGTGCCGAACTATACTTATAGGAAGTGTTCGGACTTTTGTTGTCGTAGTGTAAGGTGCTATAAAGCCCCTGGCAAACGTCAAACGTACCAAAGTGTACGGGTGCTACCTGATGGGCTTATCCACAGGGAATCTGAAAAAGAAAAGAGAGAAAGAAAACAAAAAAGACACAAAGGTAAAAAGCTGGGGTCCTAATGCTCCAACTACAAACTGTTTTCATTGTAATGTAATTAGTACGTCAAGGCGCATTGATACAAATAGTGCAATAACCAATAGACTATTTAACATGGCAAAACCAGGGGAGAGCTGCATGTGGGTCCTAGAAAACAGGTAGAGTTATCATTAACAGAATCACCTAAAAAGTTTCCCATATGTCCGCGCTTCTCGCCGTCTTGGTGTATTTATCCTACAAGAGGACCGATGACCAGACCCCCCGATGGGGCCTATGGGATTGAGACCTGAAAGGAAAACAAGTAAAAGTGAAAGTATGTGTGTATCCGATGTCGGTTGAGCCGTGCCATGGGTCACAAGTTATCTGTGCCTCCGTCAATGCCCATGGAATTTTAAGTGCATAGTTATGTACGTGCGGCACAAATGCCACCACTTGATCGGGACTAAGACGGAGGCCAGATTGCTATTCAACGTCCGGACAGTCAACAATTTGGTTCTTTTTAGTTAGGAACCTTGTCCAGAATTTCCTGGCGGACTCTTCGGGCTGCTGGACTATATGGCTTAAGTCATCAGCGTCCGGAGGTCGAACGTATGTACCTTGGAAGTTATTGAGGAAAACCTCTTCCAAGTCCTCCCAACTGCCAATGGAATTGTCAGGAAGACTGTTTAGCCAATGCCAAGCGGCCCCCTTGAGTTTGACAGGGAGGTATTTGATGGTGTGGAGATCATCTCGGCGTGCCATATGGATGTGGAGAATGAAGTCTTCGATCAACACCACGGGGCCCGTGGTCCCATCATATGCTTCTATGTTCACGTGCTTGAATCCTTCGGGGAATTCGTGATCCAGGACCTCATCAGTGACGCAATGAGGGTATGTGGGGCCTCTGTATCGGGTCGTATCGTGACGCAACTCTGATGAAGTTCGTCTGCGGTGTTCGGCATGCACATGACTGGGTTTGTCACGTCCGAATAGGTGGCCATTGTCACATGTCGAGGTGCGTCCTCGCGATCCGTAGATTGATCTGGTAGGTCCTGCTTTATTGTTCAGGTTCTGCCGGAGGTCATATGTATGACCGTGGGCGAATTTACCTTTGCCTGAGTGACGAGGCAGGGCGGGGTAGTGTTCGGCATGAGCTACCGTTTTGTCCCGACCACGCGGTGGTCGGTCAGCCGCATTGTATGATGGTGGTATATATTCCGACGCCTCCTCGTCGAACTGAGGTAGCAATTTACGCTTTGGGTAGCTTTTGGCTGGGCGCTTGAGGATGTATTCTTTGGCTGCTAGGACATCAGCACATTTATCGTTGAGCAGATCCTAGTCAGCTTGAAGCTGCTGCTTCTTCTTCTTCAGGTTCCTTGCAATGGCTATTAGATGGCGCTTGAAGCGCTCCTGCTCCAGAGGTTTCTCAGGCACGATGAAATCCCCGGTGCCGAGGCTCACCTCGTCCTCGGAGAGAGGAAGGTAACTATCGTCCTCCGAAGCTTTGTGCGTGGCCTGTTTAACAGGGCTAACCTGCGCATCTTCCCATTCATCTTGTTCGTTTGTTGTGTCGACGGGGTCTTCGTTGTCTTCGGCACCTTCCGGAGTGTCATCTTCTCATGTGCCGGTGTTGCTATCTTTACTGTGGCGTGACTTAGAGCGGCGCCGCTGACGCTGGTGCTTGGACTGTATTTCGGAAGGTTTATCCTCAACTGGGTCTTCCTTGTCGTCGCCGCTGTTTTCCTTTGGTGCATCCACCATGTATACGTCATACGAGGAAGTGGCCATCCAGCGTCCGGTGAACGGCGGGTTCTGGTCTTCTTCTTCTCCGGCATCGTTGTCCATACCGTCGATGTCCTCGGAGTCGAATCAAGTTCGTCGGTCAAATCCTCGACCGTGGCTATAAAGTGGGTTGCAGGTGGGAAGCAAAATTCTCCATCGTCAGCCTCTAGTTCGAGCGAGTTATAGTTCGGCTGAGAGTCCTCTGCTAAGGATAGACTTCTTAACAAGTTTAGCACATCGCCCAGAGGCGAGTGCTGGAAGATGTCTGCGGTGCTGAATTCGAAGATCGATAAACGATCAAGCTCGACATTTGCGGGTTCGCGCGGTTCGGAACCTACAGCCGGAGACAAGTCCGGTGTTCCGGTGGCATAGGCATCAAGTGAGACTAGGTCCATGTGCGGCTCCAATGCCATGGAATCTGCGGCCTCCATGGTGGGGTTAATCCTCCCATCTTTGGATGGAGCGGCCCAATCCTGCTCTAGGGCTAGCGCAATTACAGGAGCAATCTCCTGGATGCGGCCCGATGATAGATTTAAGTCATGATCATCGGGGTGATCAGGAGCGGCTACCGTGGTATCGAATACGGTGAAGAACAAGTCTCCACGGATGTCCGCGACGTAGTTCAAGCTCCCGAATATGACCTAATGGCCAGGGGCGTAGCTTTCGATCTGCTCTAGATGGACAAACGAGTTGGCCCACAGTGTGAAGCTGCCGAACATGAAGATCTGTCCTGGGAGGAAAGTTTCTTCAGAGACAGCGCCATTATTGACAATTGAAGGGGCCATCAAACCTTTCAGCGACATCACAAAGGAACTCTCAATGAAAGCACCAATGTCGGTGTCAAAACCGGCGGATCTCGGGTAGGGGGTCCCGAACTGTGGGTCTAAGGTTGATGGTAACAGGAGACAGGGGACATGAAGTTTTACCCAGGTTCGGGCCCTCTTGATGGAGGTAACACCCTACGTCCTGCTTGATTGCTATTGATGGGTATGAGTATTACAAGAGTTGATCTACCATGAGATTGTAATGGCTAAACCCTAGAAGTCTAGCCTGTATGACTACGGTATTCAGTATCCCCTATTCGGACAAAGTCCTCCGGTTTATATAGACATTGGGGATCTAGGGTTACATAGACTCGGTTACATAATATGGAATCTTCATAGTTGTTCGCAAAGCTTGCTTTCCACGCCAAGGAGAGTCCCATCCGGACACGGGTACAGTCTTCAGTCTTCATATCTTCACAGCCCATCTGTCCGGCCCATCGATAACAGGCCGGACACCCGAGGACCCCTTAGTCCAGGACTCCCTTAGCCACCGCGACCATCGTTCTCCTCCGCGATTGGTAATGTGTGTATTGAATCACTTAGCAGTACATGTGTAGTTCCAATTTTGTTCATACCTACCCTTCAAATTTCCTGGGTGCTATTGTTCCCGTAAAAGTAATTGGTTATAGCCTCCATTGTCCAACAGAATATCAACTTGTAATTGTGCGTCGCTCCTGTATTGCGCTGTGCTTGGGTAGATTTTTCATCTGCAACCAGTAGTGTGGCAAATGATGGAAAGTTTTTTAGAACTAGCAAGATGCCCATGCGTTGCACGCATCAAGATGCATTTGTATGAGTAGTTTATCTTGTGGGAGAAGAGGATGGACGAGGGAAGGCCTTATTTGCAAATCTGGAGAGGGGTATGGGTATCTTTTTGCAAAATGTCCATTGTTTCCTTCCTATCCGTCAGATATAAATCGGACGGCCTATATTACAGGATGGCAGGCACACCATCATCACCAACTCTATTTTTTATAAGAAAAAAAGTAGAGAGAAAAAGTAGAGAGTAGAGAAGTAGAGATAAATATTAAATATAAAATAAATATAACAGTAGAGAAGAGAGTATAGATAGCAGAGACATCAGGAAAGGATTGCGTGCGCGCGGGAAAAAGCGGCCTGGCGTACGCTAGTTTTGGCACGCGACGTCCGGCGCGCT